>NW_028244500.1:0-140003 GCF_964263255.1 Lissotriton vulgaris
CATAGAAAGTGCCCCCCAGCAAGCCTCCGCATGTCAGTGCTTATCTTTTTTTAATTGAAGACAAAATGATGATCAAAGACCGTACGTCCACTTGGCTTTGTGCCCCACTCCGGTTAGTCACTAGAGGACTCTACCAGGCGTGACCCGAGGTGCTCAGTAGGGGTGCATAAGCTGGTTGAGTAGAAGTGTCCTGTCCGTTAATTTGTTTGTTCATGTGCATGGCTCAGGACTAGCAGCTCACAAAGTTTTTGAAATGGGCGATGCCACTATTAAAAACATGTGATGCCTAGCAAAAGAAGGCTAGCCACAAGATTGCAGTTGTGAAAAAACAGAGTGGTACCAGCCACAATAGGTCATGCCAAACCTGCCTCAAACATTTCAGCCTCCCAAGGAAGTGCCCAATACATGAGGGCAGTACAGCCCTGATGGACAGCTCATGTGGTTTTGAATATTTTACCAAATTTGTAGTCTTGACATAAATGCACATACTGTTACATGAATACCAACATTAATGGACAACAAAGGGATAATATGGTGAACTGGTCATATCATTTTGACTGATGTGCAATACATGACACCGACAAATTGGGTTACCTTATTCTAGGAGCATCCGTTTTACCAACCTTGTCTCAGTCCATCCAGGTGGCCCGAGACACCCATATCTTGTTTAAATTGCCTTTTTGGTTTTTGGCGCATGCTCTTGTATGGTGGCAAGATCTTGCAAGATTTGCATGAGAGGTACCCTAGCTTGGCCTGCATACAGGACCCATCCATTCAAAGTTGGAGGACAGAGTATCATTTCAGCAGCATGATCAACAAGGGCTTTCCAATAGGGCAGGCCATACCCGAAGTTTTGGTGGGCAGCACACTTCGCAATGGCTACCTCCTCTGGGAGTTGGAGAGCATCAGGCAACCCGATTACATAGATTTTAGACTACCTACAGAAAGAAGTAAGGAACCCTCTGTGTCATCATAGAAGCTTAAATCAGGAACAATCGAAGGCCTATTTTGACAATTTTCTGTGTAGCTAGAATACAGGCAAAACTCGAATTAGCTCTAACTTGAGCAGAATGTAATTGAGCATCAACTCTCAACTATTTAATGTAAGGTTCACACAGTATATCCTCTAGCTAGCTATTCCCTCATTATTCCTAAAGTAAGAACCATCAACACAATATGTAACATCACACACAAAGGTGAATCAATGATCTTAATGTAGCATTTTGTGAGATGTGGACAAAATAATGTATTGTTTTTAAAGATTTGTATGTATTACACACACTGGAGTATCTTATACCATACTAAGAAGTGCATATAAAGTAGAGTTGTTGCACTAAGTTTTTTTGAAACTATAGCATGAGAGTAACAAAATATTCTATGATGCAGAGTTTTTTTATGCATGAAGTTTAGGAAAAAGACTTGTTTGAATTTCAAGTAAAAATGTAAATTTAACATTTATCTTGTCTTGGAAATTGGCAAGTGTTTTGATAAATTGTGATCTCAGACCTATGTGTATAAACGTTTTTTATAAAAGTTTTTATAATTTTTTTTAAACTAATTGTGTTCTAAGGCTGATATTTGACCTATAATGTGAAGAATAAAGTAAAAGAATTGGTTAATTTAATTACGTTGTGTGATGATGATGATGATTAATAACTAATTGTAATCTTTTGGTTCAGTGTAAACTAAGAGATCTTTATTTAGACGTCTACTAAGACACAGAAGGGATTTTTTATTTTCACTAGCATTTTGTGAGATACACAGTAGTGAGGAAACAATTGTGCGGCTATACATTAAGTTAAGCAGGGAAAAGCGAGTGTTGGTTTCGCATAAGGACGCCTAACCAAGGCAATGTGAAATGCAGAAAGCAAAAATGTTTAATACTTAGTCAACTTGGATGTTGAAAGCTATTGTGTTATAGTAAGTAATAATGGTGCAACCCCAGCATGAAGTAAAATAAGAGCTGAGCCAAGAACAATATTTTCAGCCACTTCAACAAGGTGGACGACTGCTGCCACAGCATGCATGCATGGAGACCAACCTGCTGCCACAGCATCTAGCGTAGACGAAGAAGCAGTTTGTGTCTTTTTAACACCACGTTTTTGTATCATAAAGGCTGAGAAACTAACTTTATAGTAGTACACTGTAAAAGGCTTTGTATTATCGAGCAAATGCAAAGCCGGGCAGGGGAGAGTGTATTTTTCAGAGGTAAAAAAGAAAGTTCTCCTTGACTTGACCAGGGCAAATCTTCAGGATTCTCCTTTTTGGTAGAATCTTGAAGAGGTTTTGCAGTGTTGGCATAGCCCACAATCCATTCACAATAGAAGCCTACCTTTCCAACATGCCAGTGTATATTTGAGATACAGTAGCTGGGTGTGTAAGCTTAAGAATATGAGATGCAGTAAGCAGGCAGGTGCCTCTCTGCGGCACAGGGATCTGCACCTAAATACTGAACGAGGGGTAAACAGAACTAACTTTTCTATTGAGGTTTTGTGCCCGCACTTTGATAGTTCATGAGATGGTGCAACAAATCACATTTACACTGGTCTGCCAAATCAGATGCTGCCAGTAAGTCATACTGTTTTTTTGTACAAGGATATAACCACAATAAAAAGACAAATTGTGTAAATCTTTAAGTGCTTGTAAAAATACAAAAGGTGACTCTGCATACCCCTGAGAAAGCAGAGTCCCGTATAACTTGGGAGCTGCTGCTGAAGGAGGACGTATTGGCCAATTTCTATCCATTTTCCTACGTTTGTTTACCTTGTGGATTTAAATAGAACGTTCCCAATCCAGTTCATGCATTTCTATCGGCTTATGATGATCGCCATTTCTTGATAACATTATTTCGCCCTGACGAAGTTCCCAAGGCACAAATGGAACGAAACGCGTTGGCTGTGCCCTTGCTTACAGAAAATAATATTCTGAATAAAGAAGAAGATATTTATAAATACTTTTATCTATTGACTTCATTTGAGTGCACCTTCCTCTTTGGTCTTTTATATTGTACATAATTTGTTTGACCAAGCGAGGATGAGACGTTTTCAGGGTGGAGCGAAGAGCACCAGAACCAATATGGCCTAAGGTGGACATTCCATTAATGATACATTGTCCGTGTGGCCTTTTCTGATATATGGAGACCAAAGAGTGTAATAATAGCCTTCACCTACTGAAAGGATTCTCTTGTGAAAACATCCATTTTGTTTCAGTGGATTCTTTATTTCTTTACCAAACAGCTACACATTGATTAGCTACGGAACCAATTCTGAAAAATTCTTATTTTGCCAACCCACACATTCCCATTAGTTCTTGCATCTTAAATAAAAGCTGCCCCCACTATTTCTTACGCTGGTTGAGCAATGATTACAATACCTGAATGGCTGTCAAAAATATCCTTCACTCAATGAACAAACTCAGTGGGTGATTCATCCTTATTCTGTTTCAAAGTTTTAGTTTTGGTCCAGTTTCTGTAAGGAGGGCAACCCTCCATTATTTCATTCAATGCGATATCTCTAAGGAAGGCTAATGGATCGTTGTACATAGGGGTATTCTGTAGCCATTTAGCTTTGAAGTAACCAAAACATTGATGGGTGGAATGCTTGAACCGGAGCAGGACCAGCACTGACTTGCATGTGGCTGGTTCTAATCTTAGGTGGCATGGTGGGCAAAAGAAGTAACTGGGATGAGCCATCCAATAGCCAGTTGCTGAGATTAATTGAAACAGTTCATCCATCACCTTTTTGTATTCTTCAGTTTGCTTTGATCACCAACCTGCCTTGCATGTCTCGAGGTATAATGACTGCAATTAGTGTACTTCAGCTCATTTTGGAATGTAACATTTAAAACTGTTTGCAATTCTTATTTACATTCCTGGGGACTCTCCCAAATTTTGGTCACTTTTCCTGAGATATTCAGGAGGTTGAAAGGAAGCCCGTAAGGCATATGGTGAACTTACCTCTATTTTTCAGGCTAGTATGTGGCCTAAATGGCATAAGGACATCTGGGTCAGTATTGGAGGAAGCATGGTAATCATCATCGGGAATGGGGCATATCTTCTTGGTTGGGGTACACATTATGGATCCTTAGCTCATTGTTTTATTAGTTGGTTCAAGTGTGTCCTATGTAATAGTCAGACTACGCTCCTGACTGCTTTGAGCAAGTGCATCAGAATTGTGAGGTACTGATCATCACCATGTTAGTTTCTCCGGTAGATCTTTATTTCCTTTTGTACTTTTTATCTACATTGATATACATACTAAAAATTACAGCAGTATGCATTTAATGTAGTTTTGCATCAGATAATCAGAAGTAAGTTATATGAGCAATCACTTCCCAAATGAGAAAACGGTCATTAATTGGGAGCATTTAAAACCAAACATGTACTACTCTATGAACCATTTTGAACCATGAATCCAAGCAGAGGAGTCTATTGCTTTAATTGTCACCACCACAGAACCTGTCGCAAGTGAGGGGTCACCAGACCACACTAAGCAGGCAGGCCCACCAGCATACATTTTGTCCACCTGCATCTCTCCTAAACGTACTCCAGATATATCCGGCATGTTAGTCATCAACAACTGAAAATAAATGAATGCCAGTCCAAGAGGGCAGTGTAAACCATACTTTCTAGGTCATGGTGATGTGCCTTTTCGCCAAGCTCATTGCCAAGTATTTAAATTTGCATACACATTTTGTTTTTTATTATGAGTCATTGGACCTAAAAGAGACCATTGTGCTTCCCCAGTACAGAGCTACTGATCACCTTAGCCACACATTTGCGCACTTTATTAAAGATCTGAGCTGCTACAGGGCACTGCCACACCATATAAAACAAGCATTTAGAAAACCAGTAGGTGTCGCCTGTGCGTGATCTATTGGCTTTGTCAATGTTTGTTTTAGATATTATATGGTATGGCCTGTCATTGTATAGTATAGTATAGTATGGTATGTTGGGTGTGACCTTGTCATTGTATTCTATGATATATTATTGCCTGTCATTGAATAGAATAGTATAGGAAGGTATGTGTGGTCATTGTATGGTATGGTCTGTCATTGTATACTGTGGCATACTTTGACATTGTGTAGTATACTATGGGTTATAATTGTATGGTATGGCCTGTCATTGTATATGTGCATGTGTTATAAATGGATCTTGCATACAGATGTGTGTATAACTTTACACGCATACATGTGTGTACATGACTCTTTAAAAAAAAAAATATTTGTATGTTTTTCGAGAGCCGACAAGCATCCCCAGGTCCGATCCTGGCCTCTTAACACCCCCAGAGTTTTCTCCATTGAATTGTCATTTTACATGTCTAGTAACTTGAATAATCTACTGGACCTATAAACTGGTCAATATTTAATTGTATGGATCCGACTTTTTCTTCCTTGTCACATGTTATGTGAAAAGGAAGAAAAAGGCGGCTCCATATGAATTTCACCCCACATATGTTACATATGACCCCTGACTTGCCTCTTAGTTTACTAATAGAATTGTCATCAGGGTAGGGGCAGGAATATTTCTTGGTCTAGGTTTAGATACTCAATACATTACTAAAGCATGAGGTGGTAGTGCACTGTCAATTACTGACAGCTCATTTTCTACTGAAATGGCCATAAACTTTCCCACTGACATGCAGTTTTACTGATAAAAATATATAGCGCATAAACAATGTTCGAAAATTGGTTTCAGCAAAAATATTCATAATTTGCCCATCATGTAAAGAGTTCTGATTTTTGTGTTCACCCTATAAAAATTATTTTCCCTGCACAGAATTACAAAAATGTGTTTTTATATCTAAAGAAATATATTTTATAATATTTGTGCAGTTCACTTATTAGTATTTAAATGCTGTGTTAGAAAAAACGATTTAGAAAAGGGGGGTGGTGATGAACAGAGTGTCTGAGTTAAACAGACCACTCTTACCCAGTCCAAAGATCAGGGCTTGATCCATCACCGTTATTTATCTCACTGCCCCATCCCAGCTCAGAACCTGGCTATATGCAAATCAGTCTGTCCCTGGCCCAGTGCATCATGGGAACAGGGCAGACTAAACTACCAAGCCAATTCTTCACCAGAAAGGTGACAAGCTACCGGGGACCGGTTTCTGGCATTCAGGATTCAAGCAAACCGGGCCGAAGACGGCTGTAATGCCAGAAACCGGTCCCCGGGAGCTTGTTTCCTTCCCAGTGTAAGAATTGGCTTTTGTAGTTTGGTTTGCCCTGTTCCCATCATGCACTGGGACAGGAACAGACTAATTTGCATACAGCCAGGTTCTGAAACTGGGATGGTGCAGTGAGCTAAAAAACGGTGTTGGATCTAGCCCTGATCTCTTGACTGGGTGAGAGCTTTCTGCTTAATTCAGAGACTCTGTCCCTCACCACCCCTTGTTGTAAATATTTTTGTCCACCCTCAGCGTGGAAGGGTATTCTCAGATGTGAGACCCTTGCTCATTGCACCATCAGGATTCAAGCAAACCGGGCCGAAGACGGCTGTAATGCCAGAAACCGGTCCCCGGGAGCTTGTTTCCTTCCCAGTGTAAGAATTGGCTTTTGTAGTTTGGTTTGCCCTATTCCCATCATGCACTGAGACAGGAACAGACTAATTTGCATACAGCCAGGTTCTGAAACTGGGATGGTGCAGTGAGCTAAAAAACGGTGTTGGATCTAGCCCTGATCTCTTGACTGGGTGAGAGCTTTCTGCTTAATTCAGAGACTCTGTCCCTCACCACCCCTTGTTGTAAATAAATGTGTTAGAAAAAAGGCCTGACATCTTACAGCTTTTCATTTCAAACACTTTACACAGAAGGACTTTACAAAATCCTCCAACTTCACAGTTAGATTTAGAAAAGTAAATGTAAGAAAACAAACTGACTTTTGACCTCTGTTTCTGATTGCAGAGGGAATGTGACAACACAAACACAGTCTTTAATTTTGCTACATTGACTGGCTTTAGAGCCAGTGTACTTTGAGCATGTGTACATCTCAGAACATGCTGTGTACAGTGCACCTGCAGAGTTCCAAAGAGCTACCATCCATAGCAATCACTTACGATGGCATGTTAAAGACTCATGTCCCACATGCCTGGTACTGACACTGAATACTAGGTTCAGTAATCCATCTTCACAATCCACACCACCTCCATGTTCAGGGAGGCAAAAGGACTATTGCGTCCCATTTAGGACAAAATTGTATTTACTCTAGAGTTTTTGGTACAGTATGCAATCTACTCTGGTAACATCTCACAGTGGATTAGTCAAATTAAAATTTAAAATAGTGACTTGTTGCGTGTTTATCTAGGTTCCTGATCGATACCGTGACCTTATGCCCCTATTCGGCTATAAATCCATTTATTCCCTAAATTGGCATAACCGTTCAAGTGCGATTTTCTGAAAAGTCATCTCTGGCCTCACACGAACAGAGCCACATTCCAGCATGACTCTCTGCTACTTCCTTTGCGACCAATTAGTGCAATGACAGAGCAGCAGTCACTATCTGATATTCCTAGATAACACTCCGAGTTCTTCAACAAGATAAAAACTTAGCAAAACTGGAAATCCCCGCTTGCTATGTTTTGATTAGTAATGGAACTCTAATGAGCAACTGATAACTGTCACTTCCTAGTGACATCTTTAATTGACGTCTTATGTCCAGCAAACTTGCGTCAAACCCGGCACCTGTCAGGTATAAATATTACCAACGTTGCCTTAAGCAATGTGAGTTCGTTGCCTGTTGCTGATGCCAGCAGCCTGCATGACCCTGTGTTGGTAAATCTAGCACTCTGTCGCTGCAGCCTGCTATCCTGTGGTGGTGAAGCTGCTGATTACCATTATCGCCGCTACAGCGCGAACTATGGTGCAGTACGCTTAAGGAGCTGAACAGCCGTCCTCTGCGAAGACATCCAGCCGATTCCAGCTGCCCGCGGACGCTGTCACCCCTCCTTCCTCGACGCGCTGAAGAGAGCCGCTGCCTTTCTCGTGCAGAGAAATCCAGTCCAGGCGCTTCCGGTTTTCCCTCGGGGGTGACTGGGATATCGAGAGAGAGACCCCGGAAGGAGATACCAATCCTCCATCATTCTATTCAGAGGTATGGTGTTGACTAAACCCTTAGACGAGAATTCTTGAAACAAACCTTGGCAAAACCAACTTAACTTAAAGCTACTTACTTACTCCCCTTCTCACGTGTTAGGCTTAGGTCAGGTACACTGGGGTAGGCTTAGTTAGAAGCACCAGTTGAGTATGTTAGCCTAATGTATATATGACTGTATATATGTTTTATTACTTTTAAACCATTGTATGGCTAAGAAACCATATCAATGCTTTTACAGTTCTATTTCGCAATACTTATCTTACTGTACGTACTTTTTATAATAACAATTATTGCAATTGTGGCAATACATTTCTCTTGTACGAGAAGAAAGACTGTTCAATAAATGTTAACCCTTTATTGATACACGCCCGTCTCTCTATTCTCTACATACTGTGAAAGTAAACTGCACTAGACTGACTGAGTGAAATCTGTGTCTATTGTTTCACACGACCCTAGAGATCGACTCTTGATCTGAGGAGCAAAGTTGTCATGTTGCACGGTTGTTGGAAAACTGAATCCCTTCTTGTCTGTGCCAAGGAAGCTGATCACTTCCTATGCAGAGAAGAAAGTTTCCAGTGACCTCTGAGCTAGTTGGTAACACAACCCAATTAAGTTTAGCATAGTCAGTGGAGGCCTGGAATATCCGCAGTTCCACGTCGATACTACTGTTTATGTTATTCCAATGCGCAGGGCCTAGTGGGAAACTAGGAACTACACTACATGGCGCCCAAACGTTTGGTAAGGCGATAAACTAACGCAAGACTTATAGAGTAACTCAGTCGTGCATATTTCACACACCTTTCTCCCGTAAATACTCCAATAGACGTCTGGAGTGGGTGAAAGGTTAAAATCCGCCCGACCTTAGTAGGAAGAGATTCCTATGTAAAGCTCTGGTTTATTCAACGTTGAAGGATACAGTGTTCCAAAATATTGTGCACCTAACTTTGTCTCCTTGGAGACCTACTCTGCAAAAACTGCATTTATACAATGTCAGTAGAAAACAACGGCACCGCTGGGGCCGCAGCAGATGCGACTCAGCAAGGTCCCGAATACACAGACCCGGGTGCTATTATCATCCCGGTCCAGTTAAGAAGATCTATAACTTTAAAACTTATAGAACACGGACTGACACCTCAAGGTGGTACAGTAATTTTCGTGATGGAGGCTCACGAGTATCGGCAGACAGTGGTATTCTATTCATGGATAAACTTTCCAGCGGTAAACGCTATAACACAGGAGTTTCACTATTACAAAATAGAGGAACCTCCGGGAGAGTACGCTCCTTTCGAGGAGATTGAAATCCCACTTAAATTTCAAGAGCACCTGCTCTGGTTTAATGGCGCCCTAAAACACAAGGATCACATAACTAGGCTCGGTCCACTAGGTAGACCAGGAGCCACGTGGCCGGTTCTAGCCAGCTACACACCACATCCTGACATTGCAAAAATGTCTAAGGAAGAGCTGTTAGCACAGCTCAAAACACTAATTAAAATACACAGGCAATTAGTCCAATATGTAATGCGGACTGCAACAGTCCAGCCAGCTGTTAATTCACACCAGCTGACCCCTCATCAGGGGAACACAAATAAAATTACACCACAGAACATACAGTCATGTCTTGGTAAAACACCCGTAAAACGGGAACAAATTCCTTTCTGGTTAGCACGGAAAATCACTCAAATAGAGGCAGTATTTCCTGATACTAACCCTATTGAGAAACACAGAATCTTGACCATCTGCCTTCCTATGGGAATCGCACCACACGTGGAGGACTGTGACACTTGGGGTACAGTCTTTGCTTCCATTTACACAAAAACACACGGTGTTCCGTCTATGGCGGTAATATCAGAAGTGCTAAAACAGATTCAAAATGAATTCGGTCCAGAGCCCGCTTTAATTCTAGGTATGAAATTACTGAAAGATTTCAAGCAGGTCACGGCTATATTATTAGCCAACATAAAGGGAGAAGCAGCATCTGTGGCGATCCGCCAGAAGTTGAGGGAAACAGATATAAAAGATCCTGTTGAGCTTGCAAAAATCATAGAAAAATGCTATGAAGAATTAGGTAGAGACAGCTTGGGTGGAAAACCAGTAAAGCCCCAACTGCTCGAAAATCCTGAAAAATTATTTATTAAAAATAATTTAAACACTCCTAAAAAGAGCTGGGATGGAAATAAACAATCCACTCCCAAGGAAAAAGTTTTCCAGTCCAGGGGAAGGTCTCCTCGACGGAGGGAAAGAACTCCGACTCGAGAACGCCAGTCTCCCCAACGGGAGCCCTCTGAGAAAAGATATAACCTTAGAAATAGGGATAATATAAAAAAACCTGATAGATATCAAAGTATTGATACACGTCCCTCTCGATCTTTTCCACAGAATTCGGAAAGAAGAGGACGGTCAGACCCAGGAGAGCACACCAAGTCCAAAGACAAGGAACCTGCTCAAAATAAGAAATCTCAATTTCAGAAAAAGAAGGTAGCCAGTATTAGAGTAATCAACCATGCCGAGAATACTGAGGACACAGTTGAAAAACGGGGAGTGGGCATTGACAATGTTGGACAGTGCAGCAGAAATCAGTATAGCGCGCAAGATCTTGATGAGTCATCTGGAGACAGTGGACACGAATGAATACATTCAGGTTGAAACTGCCGACGCCAGACTTAGCGAGCCCCATAAAATATACGAAATAACATTGCGTATGGAGGGTGATAAGACTAGGAAAATTAAGGGCCTATTTTGGGATAAGCTCTCAAAAGGCTATGATATTCTGTTAGCTGAAAAAGATTGGCCCCCAGAGTTTGTCAGGGAGTGCCCTCGTGGCGAAGAAGTGATTATGCCTGCCTTCTCGAATCACATACCGATTCACAAAAAATATACATATGCAAGGAAATGGGCAGTGGCCCAGGCACCTGCATTATATAAAAATCATGTAGGATGGGATGAGGATTCAACGCCTCACAAAATCCAACTAAAAAGTGAACCAACTGCCCAACGGCAGTATCCCATAAAGCAAGAAGCTAAAAAACAGGTCAGGGAGATCTTAGATCAACTTGAGTACCAGGGGGTGATTGAAACATGCACCTCTCAAATGAACAATCCTTTGTTTCCTGTCTCCAAGCCAGACAATTCATATCGTCTAGTTTTGGACTATAGACATCTTAATACATGTTGCAAAACTTTTGCAGTACAAAACTCGCATAGTGCAGCCCTAATGAATAACATAGTTAGGAAAAAATATAAAACGACAGACATTTCTAATGGTTTCTTTTGTCAAAACATTGCACCGGAAAGCAGATATTTGACCGCTTTCTCTGCATTTGGGTCACAGAAAAAATTCTGTCGACTCCCACAGGGGTTCAAGAACAGCCCAGGACTATTCTCAGCTAGGGTAACAGAGTTACTACAAATCTATGATGATGAAGCATTGTCTTACGTAGATGATATTTATCTCACAGACGACGACTTGGATACTCACTTGAAAAGAGTGAACACCATTATACTTGGGTTCGCAGCAGAGGGTTACAAATTCAACTTTAAAAAGTCCCGAATTGCCCATCTGACAGTACTATTTTTAGGGTACGAATTATCAAGTGAAGGGAAAAGCCTAGCGGACAACTTCTTAGAGAAGTGCTCTGTACTCCAAGCTCCAAAAACGCTGAAGAATTTACAATCCATACTAGGTTTTCTGAATTTCGGAAGAACTTACATCCTAAATTACGCAGAGTGGGTTAAACCTCTCTACGAACTAATAAAACCTGATTTAAAACAAATCAATTGGACTCAAAAACACACAGAAATTTTGAGATCACTGCAAACAGACATGTTAGCAAAAACAAAATTAGATACACGTGACAACACGATCGATCTTGTAATCCGAGTCATCCCAGGAAGATGCGGATTCACGTACCTGACCTCTAATGAGGGAGAAAAGGTACCTATTTCAATTAAATCTCACTTGTACACACAAGCAGAAAAAACATTCAGTCACACAGAAAGAACTGTGAACGCAGTGCAAATCGCATTAGCAAATGAACGAGAACTAGCACACGGCAAACGGATTAATATCCTTACAGCGGAATCCGCCTTCGAGGCGCTATTCAGCCCAGTAAACCTGCCTACAGTGTCACTGGATCCGAAATGGATACAGTGCATAGATTCTCTAGGAGCGGAAGACGTGAAATACTATTTTGCCCCGCAATTTGAAGAACTGAATGATTTAGAATATGAAGAAGAATATCCTCTGCCAATCGAAATTTTGCCTCTCCCTCAATACGCCTGTATAATCTATACAGATAGCTTTGTACAGCATTTCAACGTAGAGAGCAAATCCTACAATGCAGCATGTGCGATCATTAAAGGTCGTTGGCTGTGCGGTAAATTCAGACCGAAAGTAACAAAAACTGAATCAGTAAAGTACTGTTCGGTTCAAAGAACTGAAATCAGATCTTTAAAGATGGCGCTCGAAAATGCAGAACGCGAATTCCCCACACTTATAGTGTGCGATTCTCATTTTTGCGTCAATTCTTACAACAATAAACTGCAGAGTTGGATCGAAAACGACTACAAAGATGACACAGGTGCCACAATAAAGCATAAATTGCTCTGGAACGAGGTAGCTCTTTTACACAAAGAACTACAAAAGACTCACGTGATTCACGCACAGAGTCTTCAAAGTGATGGCGTTCACGTTGCAGGGAATTCATTGGCTAATACAGCCACCGCGGAAGCAACTAACCCGGCTTCCGTAGCCACAAAAAAGCGTACAGATAAGTACATAGACGGGGAAACAATGCTGGCAGTAAAAACGACCGTAAAAGGCGACTGTGCAGCACTACCCGTAAACTATCCACTCAATTATGCATACATAATCAATGCAAACTCCGTTCCTTTTGCTCGAATCCCTGGAGTGGGGGATAGAGTAATTCCAAACATGAACAGGAGAATATTTTTAATAGCAGACGCACACATGGGTTTGGGTCTAAGGCACAGAGACATCAAGTAATCACTGACTGAATTACAATCAGTATTCTGGTGGCCGGGAATGAGTGTAGAACACCAAATATATGCAAACAACTGTGAAAACTGTAATAGGGATCGCAGTAGCGAACCTTGCTACCGGCTACCAGTCAGAAAGAGCGTAACGCTGCCTACACCCCATCCTGCGTCCTATTAATAGTTAAGACGAAAAACACTTAAAGAATGAGGCCTCCAGCGCTCGGCTGACGCTAGAACGGTTATAAAAGATTTGCGAGTCCATATCGGCATATACGCAATTACCACGTTCCATTCTGACCAGGGTCCTGCTTTCAGCTCTCGAGCCTATAAGGAGGCCATGGCCAGCATGGGAATTGGGTTGCGGTATTCTTGTCCGTCGCACCCCGAAGGGAATAGTGTGGTAGAAAGAAAAAACCGGGACATAAAGCAATCTATAACAGCGAAGGTATTAGGTTCAGGCGCTGGGTGGGTCAAACATTTAATAAGTGTCCAAACTAGTCTTAACAACATGCCAAGAAATTCTCTAAAAGGTTTCAGCCCATACGAACTATTGTTCGGAATTAGAATGAACGTTCAGGACCTCGATAGTCAGATGTCAGTGGTACAAGAAGAAAAAACGCAGTTTGATGTAAAAGACCGTTTGGCTGTTTTACAGGAACTGAATGAAACAAGAAAATCATTAAGCAACATAAAGTTAAAGCAACAGCCAAGTACCACTGACGAGGCACCACCAGCAACAGCCCCAGCAAGGCCTGTCTGGATTCCAAAGATTGGGGATCTAGTCAGAGAAAAGATCGCGGTTAAGAAGGAATTTGGGCCTTCTTACAGAAAAGCAGTACCTGTCTTGGCAGTCACCGGAACAAGATCAGTTGTGCTACCGCCCCTTGCTGGTAAAAAGGAGAACAGAATCGTGTCTATCGATCTGGTAAAACCACAAGCATGTGGCCTATAATCAACAGTAGGCCCAGTGGACTCCCAAGAAACAACAGAATACCCAAACTTGCAACAATCCAAGAGGTTCAAACTGAAAGACTAATCACATTCAATCAGCCTGCAGTGCACAATGAAGGACTATGCAATACAGCCATGGAACTCGTGCCTCTTGAAACACAGATTGAAACAGTTCGTCGAGAAACAACACCAGTCTACAATGATGTGGCATCAGAAAGTGCTACCGAAAGACAGATTGAAAGAGCAATCCCATCAATTGACAGAACTGCCTCTGGTTATTTCATCAACTTCGACAACTTCTCTGAAGATTTAAACGACCCCGAAGTGATGCCAGAAACAAAAAAGTATTCTAAAGAAAATACAACAGGACTCCTTCAACAAATCAAAGAACTATATCTGGATTCACCGTTGATTGAGCATTGGATTATCTCAGGGGTATTCATACTCCTACTCTGCCTAATTTTAGTTTTAATTTTAGGAAAGTTCATTACAATTGAATGGACACAGCAAGTCCGAACATCAACCTAGTCCTGAAACCGCACAGATCATCCCACGTGAAGAAAAGAGAACTGTCAACAGTAAATGTCACAGCAATTCCAATACCTGGTGGGGTAGTATGGGAGAAAACAGACTATGAGATCTATGGTCCGGTCGAAATCCTGAAGTATCCTCATCAACTAAAGGTTTCCTTAAGTGACTTTGTGACACCAAGTACATTCTCTGATGATTGGGACTTTAACAGTATTAATGACATGATGTCTGATTTAGTAATGTCAGCTAGATTCACAGATCATGATTATTTACAAGGTTCATCTAGTTATGAGCAGTTATTCTGTTACACCCATTATGGGGATCATTACTTGCATAAATCTGCACAGCCTAGAAATGTTTTTATGTATAATCAATGGGAACATTGTGCTACACCACCTAAAAGCAGTTCTAAAGCATTTTTTGAGAAATTCAAATACTTCTCAGGGTTTAACACCAGTGATGCAGAAACGTTTTATTACAAACTGTTAGATAAAACAGGAATGAAAACAATGCTGACAAATTCTAAATTGATATATTCAGAAGCATTTTATGACAAAATGATGACATTTGGTTTTGATTATTGGAAAAATAATATTGAAACGAAAACAATTTGGGGTACAAAAGATTGGCAGGTGCAAGGCATAGAAGCACTATTTAGAACCTGCATGATACCTGAACAAATGTTATTTTTAAATGACACAATACACCAAACATCTTGTCTTGGCCTAGCTAAGATCAAAGAACTGAAAACACCGTCTATACCAAAGCCAATACCTGAAAATGCAACCGCTGATATTGAGTTAGACGTGTCACAAATTTTACATTTCAACAGAACACATCCTGATTGGAAAAAGTGGTTAATCTGGCCTACAGACACAAATAGCTGTCAAGATAGATTCCTGAATAAAACACAGGGGTTAAAAATGACCAGATTAGACCCAAGATACTCCCAGAGACAACATCCAGGGATTATAACAACATACAGTGTAGGGAAGCTCTGCCTTGAATGGCTAACTACATCCACACTGGCTGAAATTAAGCAACACTTGTCTTTATTAAAAGATGGTGCTGATTTGCGCGATTTCATTCTTGGACCACGCAAACAGCGTCAGAAGCGTTTCATAGCGACCAGTATCTATGCTGCTTACAACGAGGCTTGGAAAGTAAAGCAAATTGAAACTGCTGAAAAAATACGAGAAATTGATCGTATTAATTTGGAGAAATCACTTTCTGTGGTAGACAATGGGTTAATGACTCTGTCTTCCAGAATATATTCGTTGGACAATATTGTATCCTCTGCCTTTGATGTGATAGACAGAGATTTGCTAATGTTACAACATGGCCAGTCTCAATTACGCTCTATTATAGAATTAGGCTGGACGCTGCAAAATCTTCGTTCAGGCTATGTGCCTTGGCGTTTAATCAACACGACGTCATTATTTTCCAGTTTTAACCTTACTGATAAACAGATCAGTTTGGCACAGAAAGGAGCAGACTATACAATCCTGAGCATCGAAAAACTCGAGAGATTACCATTGACAATGTCAGAGAGTCCTGTCATTGAATGGATAATACACGGAATTATCACAATTCCGATAACAACTTTCCGATTTCATAAATGCCTTGAGTACATACCTGCTGGCCAATATGAACAATTGGGTAAAGGATATGTTAAATCTATATGGAAATTACCATACACTCATTCTTGCTATAGTGACAGCGACAAAAATGTATTTCTTAGTGGTGACAACTGTAAACACTCACTAAGCGGTATACTTTTGTGTCAGGGTATTAATTTACACGGAGCATGTGATGGAAATTCAAACAACCTTTCATGCCACCAGCTAGTCACACCTGCAACTCAGAGCCCTTCTTTATGCAACTCGCAAACGGGAGTTACATTCTTAGAACGGATCACAGGTGTTGTGGCCTCGCGCCAGGGAAAAGTTATCTAGTACAAGTAACGTCCATGGTCAAATGTTGTATGTAAGCATTGTTCCCGAGCGGGCCTCCAGACATAGTGACTCCCCTCTGGCCTCATCTGAATCTCTATTCTATACGAATTGATACATTAAGCAAAATGAAATCTGTACTTTTACAGACAACAGTGCCTATAACGTCATCTAAAGAGACGTATGATCTTCTAGTCGCAAGGACGGCTACTGAGGTTCATGACCTTTTATCAACAAATTGCCCCGTGCATTTCGCAGAAATGTTCAGCCAACTCCTTAACATGTCTAGTGCAACAAGCATCCCAGGCATATTTAAGACCGTCTTTACGGGACTGCTAACACCCTTCCAGGCAATTTTGGGAATCTTTCCTAATTTTGTGCACTCCATTTTTGGCGGCATACCACTATTTTTGGGACTCGTTGCAGGGATTCTATTTTTGACCCTTCTGCTACGTTATGGCAAGCCTCGGCTCAGACATAGCTCCCATGGGAATGGAAGAGACAATCCTAGCAATGCGCTACAGGGACAGGATAACTAACGTCCTCGGATTGGCCAGGCTGAGAGATCTAAACATGACCTGGTTCCTTTCATTCAGACCGATATGGCAAAATTGCATTTTACCTGTGCTACGGTGTATGCTTTGCGGCGATGAATGCGTGTTGGACATCTGTCTTTCACTTCCATCAGCAGTACCAATGGACGTCGATACTTTGCTCAGTCCAATAACGGCTCACGCATTGTGTTGTCCCCAGCGGCTACCAATCCTGATGACGGCATTTGTGGAGACTCCTGTACTACAGCCAAGTGGTAACAGTGGAGCGAGTGACAAAAGCAACATCATCCAGGTACAACGTTCTGTGAGCATTGCTGGTCCTGCCTTCGATGACAGCAATCATTCTCACACCTGCCAAGTTACAGCGCTATCTAATTTGGTTGAACTGTCACCTGATTTTGTAGACCAATTCTTTGAGAGCCTGTCTGATACGATGTTCTCACCCACAGAGAAACAATAACTTTTGAAAAGCTTTCCGACACACAGCGTTCCCATGAACTCTGAATTCGGCCTTCAGTTTTGATCAACAAAAACTGCCAAGAGCTTTGGAAATCTATTTTCTTTGAATTGGACAATTTTTCTAATATTGACCCTTTTTGGCACAAACAATTCTTTGCTTAACGTAAAAACTATTCTTAGAGAACAGAAGCTTCACACTTCTATTTCTAAACACATCTAGAGACATAACAACATAACACCAGCCTCTAGCACACATGTTATTACAATGCATTTTTATGTGATGATTTATCTCGCATTTCTTCTGTCAGAGATACTTCATGTGTAATTCCTTTTGCATAATCGTTCATTGATTTCATATGCAATAATTTTTGAATGATTACTATGCTTTAAAAAACGTACAGTACCTAGAATTCATGTATTACAAGTACGCCTATTTCGAATGCATTTATGTATTTTGGGGTGGGCAATGTTACACATGCATCTAATTGCTTTAGTTTTAGTAATTTTGATGGACATGAAAACGTGGAGTGGGTGTTGCGTGTTTATCTAGGTTCCTGATCGATACTGTGACCGTATGCCCCTATTCGGCTATAAATCCATTTATTCCCTATATTGGCATAACCGTTCAAGTGCGATTTTCTGAAAAGTCATCTCTGGCCTCACACGAACAGAGCCACATTCCAGCATGACTCTCTGCTACTTCCTTTGCGACCAATTAGTGCAATGACAGAGCAGCAGTCACTATCTGATATTCCTAGATAACACTCCGAGTTCTTCAACAAGATAAAAACTTAGCAAAACTGGAAATCCCCACTTGCTATGTTTTGATTAGTAATGGAACTCTAATGAGCAACTGATAACTGTCACTTCCTAGTGACATCTTTAATTGACGTCTTATGTCCAGCAAACTTGCGTCAAACCCGGCACTTGTCAGGTATAAATATTACCAACGTTGCCTTAAGCAATGTGAGTTCGTTGCCTGTTGCTGATGCCAGCAGCCTGCATGACCCTGTGTTGGTAAATCTAGCACTCTGTCGCTGCAGCCTGCTATCCTGTGGTGGTGAAGCTGCTGATTACCATTATCGCCGCTACAGCGCGAACTATGGTGCAGTACGCTTAAGGAGCTGAACAGCCGTCCTCTGCGAAGACATCCAGCCGATTCCAGCTGCCCGCGGACGCTGTCACCCCTCCTTCCTCGACGCGCTGAAGAGAGCCGCTGCCTTTCTCGTGCAGAGAAATCCAGTCCCGGCGCTTCCGGTTTACCCTCGGGGGTGACTGGGATATCGAGAGAGAGACCCCGGAAGGAGATACCAATCCTCCATCATTCTATTCAGAGGTATGGTGTTGACTAAACCCTTAGACGAGAATTCTTGAAACAAACCTTGGCAAAACCAACTTAACTTAAAGCTACTTACTTACTCCCCTTCTCACGTGTTAGGCTTAGGTCAGGTACACTGGGGTAGGCTTAGTTAGAAGCACCAGTTGAGTATGTTAGCCTAATGTATATATGACTGTATATATGTTTTATTACTTTTAAACCATTGTATGGCTAAGAAACCATATCAATGCTTTTACAGTTCTATTTTGCAATACTTATCTTACTGTACGTACTTTTTATAATAACAATTATTGCAATTGTGGCAATACATTTCTCTTGTACGAGAAGAAAGACTGTTCAATAAATGTTAACCCTTTATTGATACACGCCCGTCTCTCTATTTTCTACATACTGTGAAAGTAAACTGCACTAGACTGACTGAGTGAAATCTGTGTCTATTGTTTCACACGACCCTAGAGATCGACTCTTGATCTGAGGAGCAAAGTTGTCATGTTGCACGGTTGTTGGAAAACTGAATCCCTTCTTGTCTGTGCCAAGGAAGCTGATCACTTCCTATGCAGAGAAGAAAGTTTCCAGTGACCTCTGAGCTAGTTGGTAACACAACCCAATTAAGTTTAGCATAGTCAGTGGAGGCCTGGAATATCCGCAGTTCCACGTCGATACTACTGTTTATGTTATTCCAATGCGCAGGGCCTAGTGGGAAACTAGGAACTACACTACAGACTGGTTAAATTTTGTAGTTGTACCATTTCATGAAATATAACTTGGCAAATGCTTTAAGTAGGTTAGTGGATCACAGCACCTACTGCAGGGATCTGAGGACCAGAAATTCAAGCAGCGAGGAGTTCTTTCCTCCTTCTGGTGCTAATAAAGTGAGTGACATTCACTTTGTTTCAGCACTGGGAGCTTCCTGATTGTGATGCGCTCTATGCAAAAATGATTTACCGCTGCAATTTGGAGCTCGGCCTGCTGGACTTAAACCAGGTGTAGTCCGGTACTAGGTTTTGTGTGTAACTTTGTTACCGACTGCGCACATGTCCTATGTAACACATACGTCAAGTAAGAGTGAAATTGAAATAGACTTCACACATCTCGTAACTGTGCTTGCCGGTCAGTGAATACATCCAGTGTGTAGTATCACTATTGTGTACATATTTCATATGCTCATGCAGAGTGTGCTCGCTTATAGGTTAGTGGAGACCGGCTTCCCAGTTTAATCGATATGTGCATGTCTGTCATTGAGTGCACTCGAGTTTAAGGCTTTTATTTTATGTTTTGAAACTTCTAGGAGGGCCACATAGCAAAAACATACAAATATAAAACACATAAGAAATAGTTCTTAAAAACAAATTGTTGCTTCCCGAAATTTAAGCAGTCAGAAATTAGCAGATCATAAGGCCGGAAAGTCGATTTAAAATTTTCAGTACAAATTTTAAAAAGTTGAAAGAAAAACATTTCATTAGGAGGATTATATAACAACTGGAGAGCCTCTGCTGTAGTTCGTATACAAAACTTCTGAAAATGAGGTCTCCGCAACTTTTGTCGACATAACAATACGGTTGGACAAACAAATGACCGGTTTCGATCTTTGATTCCATTTTGACATACATCACAAACATTTAAAATACCATACCATTTAGAAGTTAAAAAATGTAATGGAAGCATATCCAATTTTAGTCAAATGCAAAAACGCCTAACCTCATGCTCTAAATTCCATTCCAAGTATGGTTGCAGACTTTTTATAATAGCGTTTTTTACTAAAACATCATATCTCTTTTTTTTAAGTTCACAAATCCTTATCAAGGCGTTGACTTAAATTTATAGAAACATGTTTTAGGCATGCTTTTAGTTGTGCTGGCGATAAAGAAGATATCACATTTTGATCCAACACCAGTTGTTCTAGCGCAGACGTAAAATTTCTAAACAATAGAGACTTCCATTTCTTCAATTTTCAAAATCTCCTTATATATAAAGAGCCTTAGTGATGAAACGTCACTTCAGATCACACAAGAAGCCCATTGTGTCACTCCTACCAATCCTTGTACAAAAGAACTTTTGATCCCAAATCAGTAGACTTTGAGCGGCAGTCGGCGCTAAGGTATTGCACGAGGACAGATTTCTTAGAATTTGGCCTTCTGTCTTATCCAAAAAATTCCAGGCTACCACATCTATTACCTCCAACACATACAGTAAGGTGGAAGGGATCTTGGCATGATATACAGCGAGAAGATGGGAAAAGGTCTCTTAACTACTACATTAAAAAAAACGCACCTAACCATTTGGCTTGAGACACCACTTTATCCACATTGTTTGATATATGATCTGAGTTGCTGAAGGAGCTAGACATAATTTTCCTTAGAAGGCGATAAGATTTAACCCTCTAGTCTTTGAGATCCTAGATGCTCAGAGAAGTTAATATTTTTACATGAGTTTTTTCCCTGAAAGCATAATATTTGGATTTTTTCTAATTTGATCTTTAAGTAATGAAGGTCTGCATAATATTGGAGAGCCGCCAAGCAGCTGTTTAGACCTTTTGGAGTAAGATCTAAGATTACAATACCCTCTGTATAAAGCAGACTAGTTAAAGAGTAACTTTCAATACTTGGTGGAAAACCTGTGCTTTCGATGGCAAACTGGGAAGATCGTGTATATATAATGAAAATAACAAAGGATCAAGTAAACATTCTTGCTTCAGTCCTATTTTTTGTAGTGAAATACATGTATAGGCCTCGATCACCTCCCATCAGAATTTTGCTACATTTAATTAATACTTTGCACTCTTCAACCAGGTGCAACGTTGCTGGAATTCCGAGTTTAAATAGCTTCTTCCACAATGTTGAACAATCAACCTTATTAAAGGTGGTGAAGAAGTCTATAAATCTGGCATATCCAGAGGAGCCCCTGATTGTTACATATTTTTCATTTATGATCTGCAAAGCAGCAATATTTTGTAACTTGCCATGACCTTTCCTGAAGGTGGTTTGTTCCAGTGGGATGATCTTGCTGCTCTCTATACAGGTGTTAAGGTGGTCCAATAGGTACTTGGTAAAGACCTTGCCAACTGCATCTAAGAGAGCAATTTGACGGTAGTTGGCAGGAGAGTTTCTATCACCTTTTTTATGCAATGGGAGGATGACACTTCCAACCTACAAGAAGAAAACTGTATCTTTAAGATAATAGTATTCAAAAACTGGTTGAAGAATCCTTGCCAGAGGGTGGCCTCTTGTTTAGTAACGTAAATTGGGACCTCGTCGGGCCCATTGCAAGTATCGCAGGTCTCTGATTGAGGACACAATTTCACCCACCAAAGGAGGACCATAGCTATCAGTTAAAAGCTTATGGTCAGCAGATGTATCTTTGGATTCTTTTTTTTTACTTCTGGGTTCCCTGCATATAATGAGAATCAAATCTCCCTAAATGACCTCACGAATGGGAGATTGATGAGACCTCTTTTTTTTTTTTTTAGAACCACAACAATCTGCTATGATCGACCAAACTTTTCTAGCATTATTGATAGAAGCTAAATCTCTCCAATCGACCCACCTATGGTCGTTGTTCTGCTTTCTAGGACCAGCCTTCAAATGCCTTCTCCTTCCCTTTAATAAGGAAATTAGTCTATATTTTTCCCTCACAAAGAAAAAACCTGCATTCGAGTCAACTTGTTAATTTCCCTGTTCAGGGAAAGTAATTGTTGACATGACATTTTGTATCAAATATAGAGTTGATTCCATCAAATATCCTTGGCCGTACAGGGGACAGGCTACATTTTGGGGGAAAAACAAGTAATCTATGGTCACTAAGTGGGGAATCAACAACTTCCGGATGTGTCAAAAATTGAACAGTACTGTAGGAAGAAATATTATGATCAATGATAGAGGTTCCCTGAGGTGATTTAGGAGTAAATTGAATCTGAAAATTCCCTGTAAATCTACCATTTAAAATCACTTAATAATTATTTCTTAAATGGCCCAGGTGTGAAAGCCCTCTTTTATCAGTTCTCAAGTTTGGTGGGCAGAGTAATGGCGGAATATTGAATGCTGCTTCTTTTTCTATGTCCGAGAATAATGGCGTGGGTTAATACTGGTATTACTAAGCTTTATTTCTGCCAGACGGCCATAAAAGTACAAGATAAAATATATTTACAACAACAAAAAGTTAAAAATCACAAGTGGTACAAATTCTAATGAACACAGGATACATATTTAGTAATACATAATATGTGGCATTGGATAACATGCAAATGGGTACATGATGGGTACATGATGGCATAATTCTATGTGGCAATAAAGTGCTTGATGACCTAGGGATGAAGTGCAGCAAAGTATGCAGTAAAGGGGAACAATTAGCGTGAGAACGTCTTAAACAGTGCAAACCCATCAAACAGAGCAAGGTACAATTGCTATTTGAGATGCCTAGAGTCAAAGCATCAAATTTAGGTAATATTCAATCCAAGTAAAATTCACAGATCGGAAAAAGGGAGAACAACCCTCATTATAGGGTCCGCCATGTGCTCCTACCAATATGATGATTATTCTAGATATCTGTGCTTCATTTGGGGAATGGGAAGGGGGGGGGGAGAAGAAAAGCCAAACGCCAGCAGAGGCTACTGCTACAGTGGTGACTATTCCAACTATGGACTATTGGTAAAATGGTCCAATTTGCTCAAACTTCAACCCATAGGACATTTCTTGGTAGATGTAAATCACTCATTAATACATTATATATACAAAGCTGCACTTCATAACTACAAGCAGAGCATAGCAACAGAAAAAACATTTATTACACCACCCAAATAGATCAAGCTAGATGCAGCATGAAGAAATTGTTCGAAGTTGTAAACCACCTTGCCGAACCATCCAACCCTCCTACCGAAACATCTCAAACCCTTTGTAACACATTGGCTGACTTCTTCTCTGAAAAGGTCACATCTATATTTAAGGATTTCACCCCAAATTCCAACAATACTGATTCTCCTAACACTCAGATAAACTCGAACTCTACTGCTCTAACGGAATTCACTAGGATACATCCACAATACATCCATAAATTAATGCTGTCAATCAAATCTGGTTCCCCACTGGACCCTTGCCACCCCTCCATACTCAACACTATTCCAGACATCATCACTTTACCACTGACACACATCTGTAATATTATGTTTTCAACAGGTTCTTACCCCACTATTTGGAAAAATACTGTAATCAGGCCACTTCTCAAAAAACCTTCCCTTGATCCTTCACTACCTTCCAGCTACCGTCCTATTGCATCTCTGCCGTTCCCAGCTAAGATCTTTGAATCTGTCATGAATAAACAACTGTCTGACTACATTCAAAATAATGACCTCTTAGATGACACCCAGTTCGGTTTCCGACAAGGTCATGGAACAGAAACTGCCTTGATTAAGGCTGCAGATGAAATAAGGACCACGATGGATAATGGCGAACAGGCTGTCCTGATTTTGTTGGACTTGTCGGCAGCTTTCGACACGGTCGATCATTCTACTTTGATCGGCCGTGTCGAGGCCATCGGTATTAAACACAAAGCCAGAGATCTTATTACATCTTTCCTGGCTGACCGCAAACAGGCAGTTAAGTTAGGTACTTTCACTTCTCCTACTTTCAGCCTTCCTTGTGGAGTCCCTCAGGGTTCCTCGCTAAGTCCGACCCTTTTTAATATCTACGTTTCGGACTTAGCGAGGGTAATAAAAGCTTATACCATCAACCTAACAACATACGCCGACGATACCCAGTTGGTACTATCCATACATAGAAATGGACTCAAGGTTGCAGCAAACTTCAAGGACGGCATGAGGGCCATCAGCAGTCGGATGGCTTCCAACTGCTTAAAACTTAATTCATCTAAGACGGAGGTCATGCTCTTTGGAAGTATTCAGCCTCTGTGGTCCCCCTTATGGTGGCCGGAGGAAATGGGAACTCCACCTCAACCAGTCAGTGAAGTCAGAAACCTGGGAGTAATATTTGATGATAAACTCCTTTTCCATCATCACGTGAACGCTGTAGTATCATCATCATTTAACATCTTAAGGAAAATAAAGAAACTTCTCCCATATCTTCCCACAACTACAGGAAAAACACTTATATCTACACTGGTGTTTTCACGTACTGACTACTGCAATGCCCTTTTCCTCAACGCACAAAAAAAGGTCATCTCCAAATTACAAATGATACAAAATGCCTCTGCCAGAGTTTTACTGGGCATTCCAAAATCTAGCTCTGTCTCCTGTTATTTGGACCAATTGCACTGGCTTCCAGTCAGAAGTCGCATGAAGTTTAAGGCCCTTTGTATTGTCTACAAGGCAATAAACAATATGGGACCTAAATTCCTCAGAAGTTCCCTTAAGCCTTTGGCTACCCCCAGAACGCTTCGTTCCAACACAGCTCATCTGCTTCAGATACCCAGAACAAGGAAAGTTAACTGGGGAGACAGATGTTTTACCATAGCAGCTGCAAAACTATGGAACTCCCTTCCTTTTAATATAAAATCCAGTCCATCCCTGATCATTTTCAGAAAACAGCTAAAGACATGGCTGTTCTCCCAATGATACGACTAATCATAAATCTTTCTAACCTCTGCCTTAGAGATCCAACTACTGGTATCCGCTCTTAGCCCTCAGCGCCGAGACACCCAAGGGTAATTGCAGCGCTTTAAAAATTGCATAAATAAATAAATAAATTGTAAATGCTGGATACTTTACAGTTTGTCTCCAACTAACTGAACTTGATAATCCCCCTCATTGTTCCCAATTTTTGATAAGGAGAATGTCAAAAAGCATGCTATTATATCTTTTGTCTAAGGGAATAGAAGCATTCACCACTAGTAGTGCAAGTCTCACACCCCTGTCTACTATTGGAACAATCTATAAAACCTGGAAGAGATTATATGAGTCATTAAAGATATTGTATTCCCATATTAACTCGTTGCTCAACAGCATAGCTAACCCTCCCTTAGCATGTCCTTTCTTAGAAGGGAGGGCATTACAACTTATGACAAAATAGCAATCAGACAAAAAATCACCAGGTTTCCTGAATGCAGATCATATCTGAGTTTAAGCTGTTTCAAAATTAAATTTTCTCTGAGGTATTCATTAGGTCAGCTGCTTTCCAGGAAACCAATTATGTTATTGCTAATGAGAAAGCTTTGAGTCATGACCCTATGTACGGGCACCATTAAGTGCACTAGCCAACCAATTCCATTTCAAAGAAATTCATCCTCTACTGGATTGGGAGAGATTCCAGGGACACTAGACCCAAAATGCCTCACTGATCTCCCTCCATTCACTACAGAAACACACAAGCTTCATAATTCATCAATGTTTAGCTCATTTAAAGGCAACAAATGATAGACATTGTTGATTCAAGGTAAAATAGTGCCAATTAGAGATTACATTTTGCAAAAAAAATGGGGATTGCATCAATACCTCTACATTGAAACAAATCACTGTTATGGAGAATCACATTTACAGCAATTTTGTAGTAGAACTGAACCCTTGAGTTCAGCACTCCAGAAGAGTGCACTAAGTGCGCAAGAGATGTCACTACTTTGTATCAACTTCAGGTTTTTAATCTCTGCAAAACTTGGTACATAGTTAAGTCAAAGCCACAAAATCTAACCTAAAAGTGTCCATGGAATTATAAGAGGATGGAATAATTCTTCCTCTGAGTCACATGTTTGTGGTTACCCTTGGTGCAAAAATAAAGGATCAGCCATGGGATTCAGTTCAGAAGAAACCTGACCAGTTGAGTTGTGATCAGCTGTGGGTGATTCGGCCCCCACACTGTCCAGAGGATTTATTATAGAGCAATAATCCATCTTTGTAGTAGGAGCACTGGAGTCCCCCAATTCTTGGAAATTTAAGTTTTCTTGTGTTTTTCTTAGATAGTCTTCATTTGTTCTTTTCCTGCAGACTATTTCTTTGCTTTAGCTTTTCCTTTGGAAAAATCCAGACCCGAAAGGTCAGTCGAGCTTGTTGTAGCCTGGTCATGAGGTCTGAAAGTAGAGAAGGCCTCAAACCCAGGACAGTAGGCGTTCGCTGATTTGGAAGCAACAGGACTGGGAGAGCCAGAGTCACACAGGTTTTTTACTAATAGATGGAATTTTCCATGTTTGGCAGCTTCCTACTGGACACTTGGGATTTGCCAGCTGGTGTCCCCTGACCCAGAGCTTGAGGTAGTTGGGGAACACCCTCACACACCTGGTTCTTAAGGGTACCAGCAGCTGGACCAGGGTTCAAAAGGCCCAACTTTCCACAAGTCTTAATTATGGTTGTTTGGAGAGCCTCATTGGGGAGCACCTCCTCATCCTTTGATCCCATCCGCACTTTCAGAATTACCAATAAGGTATCTTGAATGTTATCTGAGTTATGCACCGACTTTTCTAAAAGTGCTAAAACAGACAACCGGGTTCTTTCCATACACTTGAGTGTCCAGGCATTTCTAAGTCTGTTGTCACAGAAGTCCATAGTACTATTGATGATCGATCTGATGGCGTACTACTATAGAGTTTTAAGCCGGTTTCCTCTGAAGTGCCAAGTGGGGTCTTAGGAGAGCCACATCTCATGGGTGTAGGGATTCTCAAGTTGATGTCCGCATCAAGTAAGGTAAAATCTCAATGAGCGGGCAATGTGCTCCTCAGATGCCAAGTTTACAGTTCCCAAAGCACATAAGTGCTGGCCAAGGGCTGGAGCAGGATATAAGATTGTTTCTACAAGCTACAGGAGTGGTAAGGGCCTCCATATTAAAGGATACAAAAGGGGATGATGGACGGAGCTTTTGAGAAAATCAATCATAACGCCCCCCCCCCCCCGCCCACTGATCTGGGTTTAATCCATCACCATTCTTTAGCTCACTCTGCCACCCCAGTTCAGACATGGCCATATGCAAATCAGTCTGACCCTGTGCCTCATGGGAACAGTCCTGTCCGAACTGCCAAAGCCATGTCTTCCCTGGACCGGAAACAAGCATCCTGGGACCGGTTTCTGGCATTTAAGCCGTCATCAGTCAGGCTAGCTTGAATCCAGTGGCAAAGTGAGCAAGGGACTCACGTCTGAGCATACCCTGCCAACTTAGGGTGAATAAAGCGATACAAAAGGGGATGATGGACTGAGCGTTTGAGCAAATCAAACACTCACCCCCAGTCAACTGATCTGGGTTTAATCCATCACCATTCTTTAGCTCACTCCACCACCCCATTTGTATCTCTCCATATTAAAGGAGGCATCAGCATACTTAGCCTTGTACAGGACAATCTCTTTTTGGAAAAAGGAGAAGATTGAATTCTTCCAAAAATGGTAAGCAACACCTGGGCAAAGTGGCTTATGGCTTATGCGGGCATAACCGTTTCAAATCAATCAATAAACAATCGTAGTGAATCAAACATATATTCAAAAATAGATATTTATTAAATACAGTCCTACAAAAAAAGACCTTCTCTTTTTTTCTTAATCTATGTGAATGTCTCTAGTATAAATCATTATTTTTTAATCATTAGGTAATTTCTTGAATGAATTAATGTCACACAAATCCATGTACATAGGTTTAGATACTTAGAACTGTAGCATAAATGATTCATAATCTACAGCAAATGATTTAACTTTCAAGACCTTAGTTGCAACCCAACATTGTGGTGGTGAATAAACACTGTATGTAGAAACTGGCGGTATGTTATTCTACGCGTGTTTAAGCAATGTTTTCATCAGTGTTATGTCTCAGAATCTTTACTGTGTATACATGCACTATATGTTATTTAGAAGAGTCCTGCAGTTAGAGGAGATAAGATATTGAAATGCCCCTTGCTAATGGCATAATATACGAAGAACACTGTGATTATGTCCTGAGAATGACGTCAGTAGGTACCCAACTGCCGCGTATGGACACAAACTAGGATGATGGGAAGCAAACGTAATCCGTCTGTTATATTCAGACGCCTGACTACTTCGTTGTTTTTCTCGTAAGAGATGATGGGACTGCGTGGGCTTCCCTTCTATAGGGCTTGCAGGCAGTCAAAACACTTAAAAGCAGAATATGCAGGTGCCCTTGGTTGTTTCCAATTTCAACAGTTCTTCTCAGCTGCTTATCGGAAGGGGGCGAGATGTCTTGAAGTACAGAAATTCTTTCTAATGCTTCTCAATATTGGTGTTGCTGATGATCCCTCCTTAGACTAGGGAGGAATCTTCAGCAACGCCAATATCCACATGCTTGTATCTCCTCCATTGAAAAGCTAGCACTAAAAAGTTGCTGTTGTCAAGAATCTGTTTGATTTCCAACATGGGTGAGGTTTGAGTGCTTAGCCCATGGCTCGGTGTTTTTAGTAACCTAGAATGCATAGTTGCAGTCGACACAGGACTGTGGTGCCTTTTATGAGTAAAAATTTCAGGAAAGAAATGGAGGGAAATTAAATTTGTTTAAGTGGACGATTGTTTATGTAGAAGAAAAAAACTATAATTCATAAAGACATTCTTTTGCTTTTAAAAAACTGGATCCTCCGGTCTAAATTAATATTGTCCGCATCTAAGCCTCGGCCTTAAATTTACCCTGCTAATTCTCTCTATTGACTTGAAAACACAATTGTTATTTTCTTTCTCCCAATGAAAGTCCCTCTATTTAGTTCTATCCCCTCTGTTATATATTATACGTCCGCCTTCATCTTCTTATATCAACATTTTGTAGCTTCTTTTTGTAATTTTCTTTCTCTTCTTTTCAGTCGCTCATTTTAGGATTGGCTCATTTCCTGTAGCTGCTTCTTTTTTCCCCCTTACCATGTTTTTCGTAGACCGTTTTTAGGTCTCGCCTAGCGATGCAGCGCATGCGCTGTTGCTTGGCGAGATCTATTGTTGTCAATATCTTTTCGGAAGTGGGACAGGATATGTGCATGCATAAGGAGGACAGGGGAATGTGCACACGTACGGCTTGCGGCGTTAGAACAACGCGCGCATCATTTTCCCTCCCTCCCTCGTCATTCTTAACTTTCATACTGAGCGCAGCGCCCGCTTCAAGAACACCCCGTTCAGTGTTAAAGTAAAAAAAAACAACGAGCCCGCTGTCCTTCAAGTGGTGCAGCGCTCAGTTTTAAACTTAAGCATTTGCAATGCAATCAGACCTATTGCATTGCAAATGCTTGTTTTTCATTCTGCAACACCCTACAAGTATAAATACATACATGCAAGCAAGTGACATTGTCTTATGCCTCTCTTGCTGTGACAAATCAGACAAAAGCGTTGATTTACAGTTCTGAACAGTGAATAGCAAATCGGAAAGCAGATGTGCAGGCTCTGACCAATGAAGGTTGGCCCAACGATGTGCTTGCTACCACAAGAGCATCATGGGTGTGAGTATGCACAATAAAGTTACTTACAAGCTGATTGGTCCTAGTCTCTAATGGTACTCAGGCTGTCAGGAGAACGTTAAGCCTGTCAGCATATGGGAAACCATTTTCAAATGTTCTTTGAACATTTTTTCCAATAGTAAATTTAGTTTTCTGTACATTGGCCTTCTATACAAATCTTGTCTACTTTACCTGTTGTTGTTGTTATGATTATTTGTATACTATATTTTGAATACTCCATCATGGATTTTAAAAGTAGTTTAGTGTTAACTGTATTTCCTTCCTAAACATTCCAATCACACCAGCCCCTGTCACATAGGGCATGTGTATTGGGAGATTCTGACTTTAGTGCTCAACTCAAAACATTGGGCTTAGGGATCAGGGGAGCTCTGACTTCTTTATCGCAAACATACTTTATTTTTTCTTTAATCCAACATATTTTTTCTAATCATTTTAAGTTGGATTGTCGCCATATTTTCAATGGTCACAGGTCATCATAAACCCTACTGTGGAATTTATTTACAGTCTGAGATATGGATTTTGCTGCAAGTTCAATGTGATAATTTATATAAAAAGTAACTTATGGTGCAAGGGAATGCAAGAAAATGCAGGCTATGCGACGTAGAACGTATCCTGAGCGGAACTTGAATAGTTAACTAATCAAAGAATGTGGCACCGAATGGAGGAACGCTCATAAAGAATTGATAATGTGTGCACCACTGCTTGCATGTATGGCTCAGTTGGCGTGTGCTGCCTCTGGTGACGTGCTGGCATGCGTGGGAGCAAAATCATGTTAATAGTGCATTCGTACCAGAGGTTTATGGAAGGAGCCAGGCAGCGCACACAGGTAAACACACAACCATACATCCACACCAAACACATCCACAAGCCAAACCTTCAACTTCCCACAACACATATACACATACAAACACAACCACAAACCTAAGACACGCACACAAAACGCAACTAAACACCAAACACAGCCACACAACAAACATACAACCACACACAACAAGCACACATCACACACACACATAACGAAACCACTACACCAAGCATGCAGGTTTGGCTTGATCCCCTGTTCCCTTACCCCTCTATATGGGTCTCTCTCGCTCTAAGGTGTGTGGGGCTGGGACAAAGTCAAAGTTCTAGGGTACCAGGACACAATGTCACAATTCTAAATTATGAGTTATGTTATTTTATACAGCACACATTTACACCATTAAAGAATGATCTTGGCGCTATAGAGATTAGGACTTATGCTATTAAAGTAGATCAGGGTTTCAAAGCAGAGATTACCAGAAGAGATTTTGAGACTGGGTCTACACTTAGTCAAAAGTTCAAATCGTGTCCACCCTATCCATGTCCAACCAATTTGCTTTCCCAACACTGTGGACAAGTAGAACCGCTTTGTCCGCTGCTCTGATTTCTCCTTGGTCTGTATCTTTTATTCCATTGTCTCAGAACAATCTGTCGTCTCGGATATATATATATAATATATATATATATATATATATATATGTGAATCTTGAAGTTATTAGGTTATGTTATCATCTTCCTATGATATACTGGGATCCCGTGTGGCTTGTGAGGTTATATTGTATCATATTATGTTGCCATTTTATCTTATGTTGAGTTATATTGCATCATGTTTAAAACTGTACATTTAGTTAAAAAAATGCAAAGTAATGGGTTACAAAACAATGACCATTCAAATCTAGAAGCAATGTTTTAAAAACCCTAAAAAGTGAATTCACCAAGCTGTGTTGTCATATTTACTGTGCAGTTCCACCAGGGGACTTGTGATGGTTACGGAGTGCACCATGCTGCGGCATGCTTGGCACTGCAGATGGATGTTTTTGATGGAAAAATATAGCAAATACGACCATTTAGATGGGATAGAAAGGCAGCTGGGAAGAACTCAGTTCGGATTCCTTGCTAGCTTTCATATATGTGAGTTATCTGGATGTGAAATTACACAAATAGAACCATTGAGTTAAGATGAAAAAGGAACTGAGGGTCACCTGGTCCCCTTGCCCCTTTGTATGTCAACTCCAATAACAAGTATTTACAATGCAATAGGTCTTGAATTCGCGAGTTTAAGCTATTAGCATTGTAAATGACAATGCCTTTTATTTATGTTTTAAAAACCAATACATAAAATAAGGTATTGTCATTTACAATGCCAATAGCTCAAACACACGTAAATGTGAGACGTACTGCATGGCAAATGCTTGTTCTTTTGTGCTTTGTCCTCTTTTGACAATCTCTAGTTGCTCTTTTTCTCTTGAACAGATAATTTCACTTTGAAATAAGTCTGTCCCCCTGCACAAATTTCCTGCAAGGATACATTGTCAAATGACGCCCACTTTTCAAATATTGTTGGGGGCCCTAAAGTTCTCAGATTTATGTTCTTATAATATAGCCTCTGGGTACAACAGGAGGCACCCTAAAGGGTGCTGTACCAGAACACCTGTATTACTCTAAGTGTTTCAGTACCTTATCTTACTGCTTCTGTCTCCCTGCGCAGCGCAGTGGTCTTCAGAAGACCGCCTGATGTTATCCATGTGAAGATCAGTGCACAGTTTGTGAGCCTGCAGCACTACTTGAAAGCCTCTTAAAGGCACTGATCCAAGTGAGCAAGTATACATGAGAACAGAGTTACACTATTCTTAGGCCTAAGCTGACAGAGCAGCTATTTGCACAATCTATTACTTACGACATGGGTCTTCAAACTGGGGGGTGGGGCCTCAAGTGGTCCCAGGTGGGGTGCCAGGTTCTGGCCAAAAGAAGCATTGTGCTGATAACATTCCTTTGTTTTCTTAGCAGAAAAAAATGATCAACAGTAAGCCGCTCTGTAATGAGCCATAACTAACAGTTTTTGTCATTTATATTCTAGCTGGGAGAAGGTGTCAAAAGGAAAGACTCCCAATATTCTTCAAAACCCCTACTCCATTTCTAATAATTACACTGTGGGTACTTTCACACGTTAGAAAGGCCTACTTGTCCAGAATGGTAGGTTTGGCAATCATGTATGGCACGATCAATCACATGATGGATCTGGCCAGAGGACTAGATCTGACTCCACCCCCCCCCCCCCCCCCCCACACATGCTGTTGGCTACTCAGTTTATTATTCCACCTCCTATGGAGTGCATGCATTACAACATATAAGATGATATTTTACCTATAAAAAGCACCCTCAACCTTCACATTTCTTGTCATGCTAAGGTTTTTCTAATCTCATAAATGCATCGTGCACAGACGCAACTGCAGCAGGTATTTTTAAATGCTCCTAAACAACAAATTCTGGCAGTGATGGTCCTAACACACAGCACAGGTTCAACTCCCAAGTGATATATCAATTATGGTGCTTGGTATTCGAGGTTAAACTGCCATTGAACCCCTTAAGGCAGCAGCGGTTCTCAACCTTTTTCACTTCAGTGGACCCCCACTCGATCATTTTTGGATATCAGGTCCCCCATTGAATCATTCTTAGATTTCAGGGACCCACAACTGAAACAATTTTGGATTCTGGGGACCCTGGCCTAAACAATTCTGATATTTTTTTACTGCAAAACAATACACAAAAATACAGAAAAAAGCATTCATCAAACCGTTGAAATATTTAAAAAATATATTTTCATTTTAATGGTAAGATTGGAGCACTTATAAATTCAATTGATTATACAGATTTCCCATACTATATTCTATTTGATGTTCTTGACCTGCTCTTATGAATCAATCTGAAGGTACTAATTTAAGTTTGACCTCCCATTTCCAGTTCCTTGATATTTACAGAAAGTTTAAAAAGGAAAAGTTTCAATTTTGCATCTTTCATAGACTTTAATCATGTGTTAATATTATTTTTCGAAGCAATCCCTACCCCCCCCCCCCCACTCCCCCCAGTAGGCGTTGTGGACACCCAGGGGTCCTGGGATCACAGGTTAAGAAAAGCTGCCTGAGGAATTAATCTGTGAACAGTACAACAATTGAGGGAATCACTCAAATTCCATCCAGTCCTTTATCACATTAGAGTTCATTAAATTTCACATTCAACTGTTTGTGATGTAGGAACATTACAATTCTTGTGGGATCATCTCATGAATTACAATCACAGTATTTTTGTTTATGAAGATATATTATTTTTTCAGTTTCCATCCCCCTTCTCACAATCGATGTCAGACCAGCCAATGTGCATCTTCCCACAAAACGACTTCATCAGGGATTAATTCTGGTGAACGTTTGAGGTATTGGCATTGTAAATGACGATACCTTTTATTTGTGTTTTGAAAAGTTTACAATGCCAATATGTTAAAGGCTTGCAAATGCGAAACCTACTTAATTTGAAATGCTTGTTTTTTTTTTGCCTCTAAATGACTCTAAAACCCAGTACTACCATTTCAGTTTCCCTGGGAGTTACCAGATTCTTTAATTGGCCTTAAAATCAAAGGATGTTCTAGTAGGTGTAGTGCATATTGCGCTTCTGCAGTTCAACCCAGCTAAGAGGTATTACTACCCCTGCAATCTCTTAAAATGCCACAGTGGTTTCTTCGATACCCCCAGAATGCCTTAATGCAATGTCAACATTTTACTACCTCTTGTGTCCGCCATAACACACCCTGTGGGCCATAATACTCCCTGTATGATTCTTCAATTCTGATGGAGGAATCTCCTTTGACAATAGGCCGCTAACACGCGTGAAGTACCCAATGAGCGTTTCAAAAGCTCTCATCACGAAGTGGATCAGCACCTGCGCAGACGACCTCGCCCCACTGAGGACCCCGCCTAGCAGACCCGGCAGCAAGAAGGCCCCATGGTTCACCGACGAACTCAAGAGCTCCAAGAAGAACTGCCGAGCCCTTGAGAAAGAATGGAGAAGGGAGCCAACACCGGACAACATGACTACCCTCAAGCTCGCCACCCGGAAGCACCTTCAACTGATCCGCGCCACTAAGAAAACAGCATTCAAGGACCGGCTGAACAACAACGCACACAACTGCAAGGAACTCTTCAACATCGTGAAAGAGCTCTCCAACCCCAACGCCGAAATCAACGACATCACCCCGTCGCAAGACCTCTGCAACTCCCTCGCCTCCTACTTCCACAACAAGATCACTGACATACACAACAGCTTCAGCCCACAAACAATGCTTCTCCACGACCGCACCAACGCCCCCTACCACCACCCTCAGAGCCTGGACCCAGATCAACACAGAAGACACCATCTGCACGATGAAATCTATCCACTCCGGATCTCCGACCGACCCCTGCCCTCACCACATCTTCAACAAGGCCGACGCTGTCATCGCACCCCACCTGCGGGACTTCATCAACACCTCCTTCGACACCGCCACCTTCCCTGAGAGCTGGAAGCACGCCGAACTCAGCGCCCTACTAAAGAAACCAACAGCGGACCCCACCGAACTCAAGAATTACCGCCCCATCTCGCTCCTCCCGTTTCCAGCCAAAGTCATCGAGAAGACCGCCAACAAGCAGCTGGCCGCCTTCCTCGAGACGAATGGATCCCTCGACCCCTCACAGTCTGGCTTCCGAGCCAACCACAGCTCCGAGACCGCCCTCATTGCTGCCACCGATGACATCCGAGCCCTGCTGGACAACGGTGAAACAGCGGCCCTCATCCTCCTAGACCTCTCCGCGGCGTTCGACACTGTTTGCCACCGCACCCTAGTGCAGCGCCTCAGCAACATCGGAATCCAGGAAAAGGCCCTGGAGTGGATCATCTCCTTCCTCGCTGGAAGGACACAGAGAGTACGCCTACCACCGTTCAGATCTGCAGCCACGGAAGTCATCTGCGGCGTTCCTCAGGGCTCCTCACTCAGCCCCACCCTCTTCAACCTCTACATGAGCCCCCTTGCGGCCATCGCACGCCAACACAACCTCAACATCATCTCCTACGCCGACGACACCCAGCTGATCCTCTCCCTGACCAACGACCCCGCCGCCGCCGCCAGAACCAACCTCCACGAAGGGATGAAAGACGTAGCCGAGTGGATGACGACCAGCCGCCTGAAGCTGAACTCAGACAAGACGGAAGTCCTCCTCCTGGGCTCCTCGCCCTCCGCCTGGGACGACTCCTGGTGGCCCCCCCGCCCTGGGCACCACACCCAAACCGACAGACCACGCACGCAACCTGGGCTTCATCCTGGACTCCTCCCTCTCCATGGCCAGACAAGTCAACGCCGTCTCCGCGTCCTGTTTCACCATCCTGCGCATGCTACGGAAGATCTTCCGGTGGATCCCCACCGAGACCAGGAAGACGGTCACCCAGGCCCTCGTCACCAGCCGACTGGACTGCGGCAACGCCCTCTACGCCGGAACCACCGCCAAGCTCCAGAAGAGACTCCAGCGGATCCAGAACGCCTCAGCCAGACTCATCCCCGACATCCCCCGACGCAGCCACATCTCCGGACATCTGAGAGACCTGCACTGGCTCCCCGTCAACAAGAGAATCACCGTCCGTCTCCTCACCCACGTACACAAAGCCCTACACGGCCAAGGCCCGAGCTACCTCAACAACCGCCTCAACTTCTACGCTCCCAAACGCCACCTCCGATCGACCAACCACGCCCTCGCCGCCGTCCCCCGCATCCGAAGAGCGACAACAGGAGGAAGGTCCTTCTCCTACCTGGCCGCCAAGACCTGGAACACCCTCCCTCCCGACCTTCGCCTGACCCAAGACCACCTCTCCTTCAGGAAGAAGCTCAAGACCTGGCTGTTCGAGCAGTAGCGGCACCCCCCCCCCCCCCCCCAAGCGCCTTGAGACCCTCCGGGTGAGTAGGGCGCTCTATAAATGCCTTGATTGATTGATTGATCATTGCATTTCCTTTTTCCAAGTGGTCTATTTACCCTGCAAGCCATTTTACTCCCAAGCGGCCCCAAATAGCCTTAGTGTTTTTCAATCCGTCTTACTCCCCTCCATCTTTACCAGCTCTGCCAGGGCCAATGGACTGCTCCAGTATGTGCTGTCTGTTCATGCTGTTGCTTCTTGATGCTGCTCCAAGGGCCATACATAAAAAGAGAATCTCTGTGATGAGCTGTACTTTAACCACAGCCAGTCTATGGGGCTCTGAGCTCGGCTATGAGAGGTTCAGATGTATAAGTTGTCATTTTGAGTCCAAACATTTGGGGTGGAAAGTAAAGTACACTGTATACCATCACACTGCCATGATCCATACTGTTGAAGGTCTCAGTTCATTAGTTGTACACCGCTCCACTCTTCAGCTAGATTGCGTTTTGATCTGTGTCCCACCCCTTTTACCCCTTTTAATATATGCAGGTGTATGCCTTTGATGTGCGAGGAGTGGGATGACCAAGGTGTGTGGAGTTTAACCTTCTGCTGCCTGTACTCTTATCGAGTACTCCCCACGTGATGGAGCTGATACTGCGGTAATCAATTATGAATTTGTTTTGTTCTCACTGGAAGTCGAGGTGTGTAGAAAATGTCTGTGGTGCCAAACATATAAATTCATAAAATCTACTTCCAGAAGTTGGGAAAACGCTAAAACCCCTACTGGAATTACCCCCAACCCCCCCCCCCCCCCCCCCCAACCCCAAAAAAACCCCATAAGCATTGAAAACTATGATTGGGGGTACAGCCATTTCAATGCGGTTTTTACCACGTGTTGCAATTACATTGCATGTGTTACATCGCTTGCGATGTTTACAACACGTGGTAAAAACCACGCATACCATTACATCGCATGCGCCTTTACAACGCATGCGATGTAATGGCTATCCACGTCGTTGTGAGGAAACTGAGGCTGTTTCCTCACAGTGTCGTGGACCTCTGACAATGCAGGAAGCAGGAACCGGGAGCAGAGACGGCGACGCTGTGTTTTAGGGTTTAGGGGTGGGAGCAGTGTGGGTAATGTAGTAATGTTTTAGGGTTTAGGGTAGTGTAGGGGTGGTAGTAGGTTGGGTAGAGTAGTAGTGTTTTAGGGTTTAGGGTAATGTAGGGGTGAGGGTAGTGTAGTAGTGTTTTAGGGTTTAGGGTAGTGCAGGGGTGGGAGCAGTGTGGGTAGTGTTGTAGTATTGTAGTGTAGTAGTGTTTTAGGGTTAGTGTAGGGGTGGGAGTAATGTGTTGTGTAGGGGTAGGGTTGTCATTTACCCAGCATACTTTTACCACAAGTATAGCTTTACCACGCATGCCTTTGCGTTGTAATGGCATGCTTGGTAAAGGCATACTCGTGGTAAAAGTCTGCGATGTAATGGCATGCGATGTCATTGACATCGCGTAGTAATACCCGCGTTGTAAAGGCACGCGTGGTATTAGTATGCGATGTAATGACATACATCCACTATGATGTTGGAAGTTGACTTCCTCATCTACATTGGAAATGTCCATGTTTCTGTCGGCAGTTGTTAGTTATATACATTTACTTTAGAGCTCGGTCTCTGCTCCTCATCCTTGATATTATTCTCACCTGTGTTTCCCACAAGCTTCCCTCCTGTCTCAAACATGAAACCCCCTCATCATAAGGACGAGGTAAATATGCAATTTATCGCACATTGGAAACTAAACAATATCTGCTGTTTTGTCCTGCATTGTGCCCAAGTTTATACAGAAACACATAACCCTAGCACCCTTCAGATGTCAACTTCAAACTGCCCTTTACAGTACATGCCATTGCATACAATAAAATAAAGCACTTCCCTTGACACACCAGTCACTTAGCTTCCCTTAAACATTTAGACGAGATACTGGCCATAACATTACCAAAGAATTTACAGGCTTTTGAGAGAAATAATCTTCTGGCTTTTCAGCATCGTCTGATAAGTTCCAGACTGATTTTGGTCCTTCAAGTTGGTTCCACAGAACAAGCAGTCCAATAGGGTTAGCTAAGGCTACATAAATTAATGCTGTGATTTCATCAGGCTCGTTTTAAAGGACAGTGCAATTGGCGGGAAGGATGAACCCTTGCTGCAGGAGAAAAAGTCCTGATGCGTGGGAAGGCCGGGGAATAGGGGGAATGGGCTTCTTTGGTAAGTCGTCTGAATTGAAGGAAGGCACATATAAAGGGGGCCTAGATGAGTCTAAGCAAGTAGAGTAAGGCAAAAACAAATGGGTTGGAGGGCTGTAAAGTGTAAAAGAAAAGAGGAAACAAAGGAAATGAACATTGCCAGAAAGGTGACAGGCCTGGGAAAAGAGTGAGACTGGGAATAGCATCGGGAAGACCTTAGGTTGCACAGAAATGTTGGGTGACATTTCTTCAAGGGAGGCCATTGGGGCAGGGGGACAAGCTCACCTCCAATGTGAAGTCTCCAGGAATGGTAGTAGTGAGGGATGGAGCATAGAGGAAGGATAGCGGAATCTAATCGGCAAGAAAACGTTCCTGAAAAGACGATAGATTGGGATGTTGGAATAAGTGGGCAAATCTCGGCAGTATGAATGGTCTAGATTAGGTTTAAGCATACATCATCATTCCCTGGGAAATGAGAATCGTACAAGGAGAGAGGTGCTCGAGGAAATCCTGCCCACCATGGTTAGTTATTGCACATCAGAAGTGGTGCGTTGGACTTGTGGTTTTCAGACGAGGCATTTCTTGAAGAGGTTTTCAGCTATTCCGTGAAAATAAAGAGGGGAGCAATGTATCTGTGGAGGATCATCTTTCATTTTGCTGTGGCATTTTCATATGACGAATGTGCACATAAAACCGCCCCAGCAACAACACCGGTTTCTGAGTCCAGTGGGCATTTCTAGAGAACATATTTTTTTCCAAATGCTTTTTCAAACTGCGGACAGTCGAGGCTTGCCTTAAAATAAACTGCTTACTTAAGGAATGACCTATAAATAATGTTGATTAAAATTAATATCTGGAGAGTGCCTTGGGTTTTGAGTGCTACACTGTTGGGACATGCATGTAACAGGTCTGCAACCCTGCAATGAGTGCAGACTGCATGTGAAACAGTATCCTGGTGTTTTGTGTGGTCCTTTAAGTGCACTAATCATGTGTGCACACAAAGTGAAATGCCTGCCCTTGGTAATGAAAGGGCCAGACGTGTTTTGTGATCTGCGGGGGTGCTCCAAACATGATCTCACAGCTGACATAGGACTGCTGGCCATGCTCTGTGTTTTCCAGTAGTGTTGGGAGTAGTATGCAATTATTGTGATTCATTAGTTATGATACCAGTTTTGTTTCTCTGTCAGATTAAAGTGTGCCCTACTGTCTTCACTCGTGAAGTTCCACTGAGTGTGAACAACCCATCTTTGCACTGACATTCCATGTGTATGTTGAGAGTGTTCAAGTACAGTGGATGTGTAATCTGTGGTAGTAGGACTTCCCATGTTGTGAGGGTGAGTACTGGAACCAGTAGGATCCATTTTGGATGGCCCCTGGTTTTAGAATGTCACAAAATGGAGGGTAGATTAAGGTGTATTGACTGCCTTCCTCTGACTAAAGGGTGGAGAGCTAGACACTGAAGTGAGGCTGGAGGGAGACAGGAATGCTCTTACAAATTCTATGAGGATTACGTCTTCCTTAGTACTGCCATTTGGTAGGGAGTAGGAGTGAGAGTTGGGACTGCGATTTCTATTGTTCACGGTGAGGAATTATCAAGGTAGGTTCTGTCCTTTAGCCTGTTGCGGATTACTGCTTTAGAAAGGCAGATGACAGCCAGGTGCAAGATGTCACACTTCATTGTGCACTGCTTTTAACCAGTGTCATTGCTTCCTGCTGTGAGAACCATCATCTTGCACAAAGGTTGTGTCTAAGGAACAGGTAGAAAATGACATTTAAAAGTGAACCAGCCCAAATTGGTTCTTAAACCTTACAAAGTGGAACCACATCCCAGTGTGGAAATCAGTTTAAAAGTGGGGCCCAATCTATCCCCACTTTATTTCAGTTCCACGTTTTTCTCGACTAAGGCAATGAGTGCTTCTCAAACTAATCTGATTGATGTATTCCCAGGGCTGGTTCTGCATGACAGCCAGTCTTTTGGAAGTCTGGGACATCACCTGAAATATGCAACTTGCTGGACAAGCAGAGAGTCTGCCATGAGCCTTGAACCCTAACTGTCTGCTCAGAGATGAGGCGAGTGTCTGACCCCATAGGACTTGAGAATGGCCCGGAGGAGAGGCCCTGCATGCACAATACCCAGAAGTAACTGATTGCCTTTAAGGAGCGTAGCTGGTGTTGGCCTAAGTTGTGAGTGGTCCCATAATCTTCCAGCGCAGCTCCTGTCGAGAGCGGCATGAAAAACTATCCGCCAGAACGCCCTCATATTTTCTGGTATTCCAGTCTTAGGCCATGAAGTCTCTGCCCTGGGTCGCTGCCTGCGGTGTTCGTCGGTGAGAACCTGCCTCGCCTTACCTGGAGGCCACAACTGCAGAAGATAATTGCCCACCTCTTTCATCCTAGAGGCTACAACTGCAAAATACGTGTATCTGCAGAGTAGTCTTGTTGCACTCTTTAACTCCAGTAGCCCAGGGAGGACTGAGGCCGCTGGCTGACATCCTCCTTCGTCGATGCGGATCCCGCGGGTGCAAGGTCGCTGACTGCACTAGCCACCGCCACTGACCCGTAATGCCGAAGAGCAGATCACAGAGGACTGAACTGTCATGAAATAATACTGTGCCCGGTTCAAACAGAGGTGAATCCTATTGCTAGAGCAAACACCGTTGGTACAATGAACACCATGGGAATGAAGAGTATTGTACTGACCTATGAACTATCCATTGGAGAAACTGATCGTGATCTGCACCTGTGACTAATCAATAGTCACAGGTGCAGATCAATGGCCCTTCAGGGCTTGCATGGGTGTGTATCTTAAGTCATGTGTGACTGAGTTATCAAAGGATTAGGGCTTTGATAATGAGTCTTTTGTGCTGGGTTAATATTTTGCCTAGAGGGGAGTTTTGCAATGGCAAATGCCTTCTCATGTTATTGCCTCATAAGGCATGAGTCTTAAACTGTGGTTGTGATTTAAGAACACCGCATACTTAGCTGTCCTATCACTTACTACGGTTTACCTCTTAAGCCACTAAAAGTGCAAGTTGCATAATGACATCTCAATATGTGGCAGGCATTAACCCATGAAAGGAAGCATGGCCCCACTACAAAATGAGTGGCTTGTCAAGGTCTGCTACAATAAATATCATGAATTCGGGATTTGTGATGGTGCTAGACAACTATGCTCTTGAAACAGAGTGGGACTTAGCCAGACTGAATTAAGTTTCAGAACACGGAATCTCAATGTCAAGCTTGTACTTATCTGTTAAGCCCCTTTGAAGCATGAGTGTAAAGCAGAAAAATATATGTGGATAATGGTGGGAGTTATGTAGAGGTGCCGCAGAGTATGCCATCCTCTCAAACCAGGATAAAGAGACATTGTCAAGAAAGTTTGAAGCTAGCAGTGCAATTTTCGTGCTAGAACTGGACACAACTCCACTCATATGTGCTCTGAACATGTTAAAAGAATAAGACTAGCCAGACATGTATGTTGGACTGGTGGCATTTAGTTTGACTCAATGTGGAGTAGTGAGGTATCAGAGGAGCATGACATTTGTGAGTAAGTCAAAAGAAACTCCTAGTATGGCCAGGGATGCAAGAAACCTGAGACAGGCCATTCAAGTGCGATACCCTTTGCACCATTAAGTAAGAGCCTCTATTGGAAAGAGGTGAGGATCTGTCTAGTACATTCTATCTTCTTTTTACAAATGGCAGTTCTTGCGGTAATATCTAGTCTCCGCTACTCTTCTCACATTGGATTGAGGTAACTTTGATGAACCTTGATTCCATCCTCCATCCTCCCTCCTGCCCCTCCTCCCCAGGCCTCAAAATCTGGTATGGTTTTCAGTGTGATCCCCAAGTTGCAGGTAGTTTACTTGATTAACTCACATTAAAATGTAAATGTAAATTGATACTTGTATAGCGCACTACTCACCCGCAAGGGTCTCGAGGCGCTTGTACGAATACCGCTGTGGAACCCATCCTGGCTTTCCCTGCGAGGCGTCCACTCCTGGGCACCCCCAAGGTGGAGGCCAGGCATTCTTAGTGTTGTGGGGGCCGTTGTGGAGATTAAGCAAGCTATTGCCCAGAGTTGCAGAGTGGGACTCCATGATTGGAATAGGCACCGAGGCGAGAATTATCAGGTCCGTGGAATTTTTGAGCCCAAGACCCGCCAAGGCGGGGAATTGAACCCTGGTCCCGGGCTAGACCTCTGCATCAGGGTCTGCCGCTCTAACCATTGAGCCACACTTCTCCACATTAGGGCTTATTAACATGTGGAACCCTTTTATAGACTCAGCAGGTACTGGGTGTGGTTCCTTCCCCCTTCAAATTGGGTATGAAGTGGCTTGGGGGCATGGCACTAATAAAATGTGATTGTCAGGGAGGTTAAACTTGTTAAAGCAAAGTATAAGTGAGTTGGGTGTAGGCTGCTTTCTTGGATGGCTTAACTCTAAGACCTCATGGTTGTGGATATGCTATGTAGTACAGAATATATATACTAGATTGATAAAACATGTCGTGCACCACTTCAGAAGACTTTGAGCAAAGCAAAGAGGGAATTGCAGATGAACCAGCAGTTGTTAGGGAGAAACATGTTCACGGTTATACTACAGAATATGTGATGCTCCAAGGAGACCAAACGAATACAGCGAAAAAGTTTTGTAAATGACCATGGTGGACCAGCAGCTTCTGTAGATTGACTCTGTGGTGGTAATTCTGGCATCTCACCTTCCTAGGGTGCATAAGCTAGAGTCTGAGACCATCAACAGATGTTTGTCAAATCCTAAGCCTAAGAGCGAGGTATCTAGGCCTCTCTGGCACTTCAATAACTTTTGGTTGAGTGTTCGGTATGTCGGCAGGTTGTTTCATAGTATATATTGCTGCATAAGGTGCTGTCTGCCACCGAATTGATTGTACCTATATGGCCTGAGTCATAAGAAGGTTATATTAGGAGTATCCCAGGCTCCTAGAGGACTAATGTAAGTGTACGGTCCAGTAAGGCTACCCTAGTGCATGGCCATGAAGTGCTTTGTAGACCAGGAGCAATGTTTTTAATAGCTGCAAATGTTCTTTTACAGGAAGCCTGTGAAGTGTTTTGAGGGCTGGCTTCAAAATGATCACAGTAACTCAAGTTGAGTAAAGGCTGATCTACCCACTCCCGATTGAATTTTGAAAGATCTTTCTGCTTAGCCCTGTGTGGGCGGTCACCATCACCTGTCCTTGCATGGAAGTATCAGTAGACTGAGGGCAATGTCCTCATAGGTGGTGGAAAGCCTTCTTAGTGACTGCCTTTGCTTATAAAGTATGAAAGAGATGTTACTGTCACACAACACTGTGACCTTGTGTGTACTTTTTATCGACAGAACACAAGTGTTTGATCATGTAAAAAGTAGGACGGAGGGATTCCTTAGGGCTAGGAGCAGAAAGTAGCCTGCAATGGTTCTGTTGTCTTAGTGTCGTTTAACAGGGCCCAGCTGGCCTATAGAGAAATCTGGAAGTGACAGAATGCTGGTCTAATATGTCAGTATGTGTGTGGAAGTTTTTGCCTGTAGGTGAGCTTATTTTATGGTTAGGTGGGCCTTTTTTTTTTTTTTAGTTTTCCCTAATATTGTCCCAAACATGGCCAGTAGCAAGCACAAATGCATGCATTCTTGTATACTTTGCAAATCACCAATGGAATGCAGCATTAATTTACGAGTTCAAAACTGACCCGATTTGCAGAATGTGGGCCACTTTGTTTAGCTATCTGATTCACTATTAAGCCACATTTATTTTGGTGCCCGACCCAGATGTGTAATCAAGATATTGGACAATTCGTCATGGGCAATGATATAACAATCCCCTGAGATGTGTACGCGAAGCACATTACATTGGAGGGCCTGGGCTTAGAAGATGGGGTCCTTGCAGCTTTTTGCAGTGTTTGTTATTTTTTTCCAGGGCCTTTGCAATGCATGGAAAGCCTATGATGGAGAAGCAATTTGATAGAATGTGGCGAAGTCTGGACCAAAGTTATCGAGGAGGGGAGAGAGTTTTGCTGTCACTTTTTAGTTTTCCAAAGTCCTACCAGCTCTTTAATACTTAAAAAAACGACACTTGCATGCACAAAGCACTGGCCTTTGACAAATGTAAACAGCTCTGACTGGTGGGCACTGAACAATGGCTTAAAGTAGGAAGCCCTGCTAATACAAAATGCACTATGGTCTGTTTCTTAAAAAAATGTGCACTTGTCAGGTTTGACAAGGTAGACGTGCTCCAGGCTAAAATAAATTTATATTTATCAGGGTAAATGATTGCCAGACTGGGGGTAAAACTGTATTTATTGCTACTTTTTTACACACTGCGTAGCGGTGCCTCCACCCTACAACAATAAGGATGCCTTATGGGTAGAATTGATGAATTGCCGCTCGTTTGAGTTGTCCGGTGACATCCGGATCAAGTTCCCAGCATTACTTTGTTTTAAATAAAGAGTAGTTGACATCTTGTGCGAAATTCAACGTTTTAATGAGACAGCACAAGCTCCCCTTAAAATAAACGCTGGGAATGAGACCTGTACTTGTTTTGTATGTCCGCCATATTGGATTCCCGCACACACCTGTGAGGAATGCAGTTCGGTGCAGAGCAGAATGTCCAAGTCTGCAGACCCTCCGCAACGTTTCTGTTCTACTATGCTGTCCTCTAGTGTGTGAGAGCATAGAATGTTATTTTCGAGATTATCCAATAATATACAATCGTTAGTTTATTTGTGTACCCATTCCCAGTCGCATGGTCTCCAAGTACAAACACTTGCGTTATTTACAGTAAAGCCGTTGTTTTCTTCCATTAGCTCCTGTGGTAACAGCTGAAATTTCGGATTTTAAAAAAAAATCAATTACACCAACATTGTTGCAGTTCTCCGATATTTTGGTAATCTGAAAATTGGTTAAGCCATACCCGAGGAACATTAAGGAAAAAAATCTGAAAGGCAAAACGGTCCACGAGTATCCACGCAATAGTGTTCACTGAGGTAAATGGTATTTTTTAGAGAGCTGGGCAACAATTACTTTATCACTTTTGAAAACTTTGGCTGTAAAATTGTTTTATAGACTTTTGTATCAATACTGTATATTTAAAGTATAATACAACATAATATAACGTGCTGTTATCATCACTGTAGTGCACGAACACTTGGCACCAAAGTCTAATTTATGCCAAAGGGGGCACTTTTACATTGAGGTGCACAATATAACCGCTATGAGGATTGAAATATGTGAATGTTCGTGAGTGCAAAAAGATGTAGGCACCTTTGACAACCCAGGTAGATCCATTCCCTCTGTGTTGACATAAGTAATTAATCTTCACACCTACAGAAAACTGGGTTGCCCATAGCTGCAGACTGGCTGATCAGTCTGATCCTTCTTTTGTGTGTCAATCCGAGTAGGCAAATCCTATTTGGGGCACGAGGGTGTGGGTGTTCCCTTTCTACAATTTTCCTTTCACATAGTTACGAATGAATATTTCTAACAGCCAGCCCCACTGATGGACACATCCTTTCCAGGCCACAAGCACCAGTTGTCATAGGGCCGCTATGTGATTCTGCCTCAGTGGTATGGATTCCCGAGTCTGACTGGTGACTATAGATGTTGAATGGGTAAGGAGCAGTGCTATGTACTATGTCAAACTAACAATGGAATGGCCAGTTGGGGTTCATGAAGAACATCAATATACTCTATCCTCCATACTCCCTTCATGTCTGTCATAGTCAATGGCGCATCTAACATCACTGAATCCATCAATAAAATGCAATGGAAATGTCTCTATTTGTTCAGTATCACATCAAACCTGATTTCACAACCTTGCTTTATAACTGGTTCTTCTTAGTCTAACAGGATAAAAGCAACATACTGGTTTGGCTTAATGTCATAAAAACCACTTGGCAACTGGATTAGACAGTTTCTCAAAAGTGGTTGTTTATTCGGACACGAATCCATCCATTTTGATGATTTTTGTGCCCCGCGTCCAGCAGTCGATTTTATAGTACAGCCTTTTGCTTAGTTTGATAAACGCAGAAGGATATGGTTTGTAAACTGTTGGTCCTTTTACGTTTGTTTTTCTGCAGGGCTTTGCTTCTAGAGGAACTGTCACCCAAAGCCCCATGTTTACAATGACTGGGGGAATATGGCATACCTATCTTTTTGACACAGTTGGCCACCTTCTGTCTAGATAAAATGTCTTCCCATTTTGGTGCATCATGCTTCTTAGCATGTTATTGTGGGGAGAGAGAAGGTAGTAAAATCCTTGTTTGAAACCTTTATTTGGGCTCGAGGCCTTAAAAGCACACAGGTAAACAATGATAAAACAATAATTCGAATTCAATAAATACATGTAGTAAAACTCGTCCACAAGCAACGTTTAAAGGTAGTGACCTTTTTTTTTAATAATCAACATTTTATTGATTTTACGAACATGAGTACATTTGCACAACACAAACATTACTGCATCTTTCACAACACCGAATTCACCACGTAGCCTGCCTCAACCCTGCAATAAATATAATAAAACTATGCCATAATACTCCCACCACTCGCACCAAATCTTAAATGTTTATGGTGCAGCCCCTTGTGGTGTACAGCGGTTTCTCTAATGTGGCATACCAGTCCATTGCTACTCGCAATTCTGCCAGTGTTGGCGGCTGTGCCCCATCCCAATGCTTCACAACGTCTCTCTAGGCCTGTAGTGCTGTTTTTCTGACCAGGCGGCACTCTCGTCTTGGCTCCCGCACAAAGTCTTCCAGGATCCCCATGATAGCCACCTGATGTGGTGGGTCAATTGTTTGGCAATGGACTCTCGATGAGGTGTGAAATGGTACCCCAGTAGTCTGCAATAATTGAAATAAGAATAGAAAAATTAAAGAATATGAAAGAAGCTCCCCCACACACACATCCCCCGGCCACATGTCCATGGGAGCATCAGGGTAGTCAGGTGTTGCACACCTCCGGTCTCTCCACAGGTGTACTGGTTTAACACCTGGGTATACCATTCCCAGTTAGGTCGAGACACTAAAGTATACAAAAGTTACGGATGTAGTGCTTGAATTAATCTCAGCAACTTGTAATTATTTGGGACACACCCCAGGCCGACTTGGGTCCAAACAGTGGAACCAAGTTACACTTGGCTGATAATCCTTAACCAGAGCAAAGCCAGTCCTAGTTTGCTTGTCTTACTGTTCAAGCTGGACTGTTCCCATTGGAGCAGGGTCAGTACTAATTTGCATATGGCTGGGTCCAAACTGATGTGTGCCAATTAATGATGGACTGAGATGCCGCCCCGAGTAATTGCCAGTGGCTGATGCGGATTCAAGCTTTCCATCCATTTTTTTGTATACTCTAGTAGCGTCATTAGCTGAGAAAATAAATGTTTTAGAAAGTATTCTTATAAAAATGAAATGTTTCGCTTGTTTGTAGAATCTTCAGAATGCTATTGTTAAAAAATATTTAATGGAAAATGTTCAGGTCTTTTGGGCTCCTTCCCTGGATGCCTCTTCCAAGTTGCACTTTAACTTCAGTTCAAGCCTAGAGCATATTGTCCTGTTACAGCTGGTTTTTGACTCTCTGCTCCCCCCTGCAACAGTTCCCCTACTCAGCTTGCCCGCAGTCCGCTACCCTCAGCTGCCTGTCTACCTGCTGCTCCCTACTTTGAAACCTCCACTGCCTGTTTCTTGCTTTGACTTTTCTGCATGTTTTTCTACCCTCCTATTTTGCTTTTTCTGCTAGTTTACCTGCTCTGTTTTGCCTTTCTGCTCGTTTCTATGCTCTGTTTTGCTCTCTTCTGCTCTGTTTTGTCTTTTCTGCTCACTCTTTTGCCTGTGCTGCTCGATTTTCTACCCTCGTTTTTGCCTTTTCTGCTCGCTCATTTTTCAGCGCTGTTTTTCATTTTTCTCCTTGTTTCTTCCTAAAATTTCCTCAAGACCTGGCTTTTCGACTAAGACCTCGCACCCCAGCTCCCAGATACCCCCATGGGTGACAATGCTCTGCTCTACAAATGCTGATTGATTCATTCTGGAGCAGCACCAACTCTTTTATTTTACGGGACTCTTGTTACTCCAGATTGTTATACTCATTTTATTCTAGACCATCACAGCGTGCTTTATCTACGGAACTCTTTGCTCGCAACTTTCACGAGAAAAGTTTGAGACGTCAAGCAGACTTGACTAGCAGAACCTGAGTTCCATTGTCCTTGAGACATAGAATGATCAGCAAAAGATGAACTCCCCTAGCCCTTGTAGCACAGTCCTAGAGATTCAAGTCTCGGTGAATAAGCCAGGCCTGGATTGATTCCACTGACCTGAGCTACAAACATAATGTTATTTTGGCTCCGCAATTGCATACAAACAGAAATTGGCCAACATACATTTGAGAAGCTCACCAATAAGATTTGCTATGTACTCATCGTAACCATAATTTGAGAGATATTGACACGATTCCACTTAGTCCTGATGATAAGAAATTATCGGTCCTGAGGAGAATCCCCATAATGTGGGGGATTCAAAACGCGTAGACCACTGTTTTGCTTAGGCCAATCTGTATGGATTTACTTTGTTGTTAAACTGTGGACTGTGTTTTATTGAGTTGATGGCCTTGAATTCTAAGTATTGTTTTTGTATTTATATAAAATTGAATTGAAAGTGCCACACCAAAAATAGGGTTTTGTGAAGCTACCCCAGGGTGGGCATTGTTGTATGTATGACGTAAGAATGTATGGATGGATGGATGGATGTGAGGATTAGTGTAATAGATGTATGATTCAGACACAGTATGTATGTTGCGTATAGAGTTTTATAGGTTAGAGAGTGAGTGTGAAGTTCAATTCCAAAAGGGGCTCCAAAAAAGAAATCAAAGTGATTTTGAGTGTTCGTATTTTCAATTTAGAGGAGTTTCAAAAGTTTTTGAAAATTTTGAAAAAGTGTTACCTAATGGATATAAATAACGTTTTTTGATTAAATTCATACTGAAAGATTGGTGTTGTGAGGGCAGTTGTTTTATTCATTGCTTCTCAAATTTATGGTAAAAGAATAGTGCAGTACTGGCATTTAGCTTTGTTTATTGATATTTTGGTGTGGCCTTGCTGCGCACAAGCCAAACCCTTGTTGTTTTCTCATTTTTCCTTTTACCTTTTTGTGCCTATTTCCTTCTGTGACCCTGTGGTGCGTTCTTTCCTTCTTTGAGCCTCGTTTTGTTTTCTTTAATTATTTGATCCCTTATGTGCCTATTTCCTTCTGTGACCCCTTTTGTGCCTTTTTCTTCTTTGTTGCCTTTGTACTTTGTTTACCTCTCCTTCTCTCCCGCTCGTTTTGCTGTCGCTCCTGACAGTTTCCGGTTTCCTGCTAGTCATGCCCACTACCACCCTCCACCCCTCCTTCCTTCCAGGACCAACCTAATGGAGGCTGCAGTGCAGCCAGCCATTGGCGCAACAAAGTCAAGCCTGTCTGTGCCTGTTCATGTCTGGGCTGTGCTCAGCATCAGGATCCCTGAATCTCCAACACCCTGCAGGTGCTACGTAAGTGAACTTCGAGCCCTGAACCCCGGATGCCGCAACAACCACTGCTGCCGAACTGCTCCATGATGGAACCTTTCTCCTGCATCCATTGCTCCTTCTCCTGCAACATTGGATCACCCATCGACAAGCCGCCCAACACCGTTGTGTGAGACAACCAACACAATGCATTAACTTCTCAATAACTGTCCTGTCTTCTCCTCAAAACATGTTCACTCTGCAAACAGGCCACCGACTTCTGGGACCTCAACACCCTCATTCCCAACATTGTTTTTCTCATCAGGACTAAGCATGGGCGGAAAATCCGTTCCGCTCGCGGATTTTCGGTAAATTCGCAATCCGCGAACTCTCGCGAATTTACCGAAAATCCGCAAATTCGCACGCAGCGGATTTTTTTGCTTGGTGATACAATATTGCGGCGTGCGGCGTTCACTTACCGTCATTCAGTGTTTGCCGAGTTGTTTTTCTCGATATTTTGCGAGTGCTGCGCCATTTTGGATCTTGCTGCAGGATCCCGCGGGAGTTTGGCGACGCATCGCGAGAGTTCTCAATTGCGAACATGTAGATGCTCCGGGCAGCAACAATCTCGCACTCGCGAAATTACAGAATTTGCAATTCTGCACAAGAAATCCACCAGCAAGCAGCATAAACGTTAAACCTTCTGAAAATGATGATTTTTATCAGAATAACTCCTCAGGTTGACATTTGCCTGCACTTTTCTTTTGCAAGGAGTCCATTTGGGGGGGGAAGGGGGAGGAAGGAAGTGCCCCACCGAAAAACAAGTTTTGCAAAACTGAAAGCCCTCAGCAGGTGCAAAAGTTCAAACTCCTCATTAGTAACCATTCCCTGTAGTGCTTCCTGAGGGGCCCCTCCAGAGTTCAGTTGCCTACTTGCAGCTATTCTATGACCCTGCTCTGACCCTCACAGCAGGCTCATAGAGTAGCTACAAGTAGGCCAGAAAGGTCCTGGGAAAAAAAATTGCACTGCAACAGAAAGCAAATTACAGATACGGAAACAGGTGACATACAGGAAGTTTAAATTCAGTGACACATTAATCAACCCCAAATTAATTCATGTCAGTTGAAGCAGGGCAGGTGTGCTTGCTTTTCCCCCCATAATCTACAGTGATGAATCAGAGGGTGGCAGTGATGTACCATAGGGTGGCAGTGATGTACCATAGGGTGGCATGGGTGAACCAGAGGATGGCAGTGGTGAAACCGAGGGTGCTGTGAACCTGTTATGATGAACCAGACGTAGAAACAAAGTCGGGACCGTTGCGAGCCGACAAGTAAGTTCGCAATTGCAAACTGGTACAAAACCCTTGCAAACTTGCAGAAACCCTTGCGAACACAAAAAAAATCTGCGAGAGTTCGCGGATTTTGCGGATTGCGAATTCGCAAATACGCGAACGCCAGATTCGCAAAATTCGCCCATGCTTAATCCGGACCAGGCTCACCCCCGCCTTTGCCCTGACATTGCCACAGCAACACCAGATGTATAAAAGATAACACACAGAGACCGCATCAACTAAGCCAGAGGAGGGATATGCATCATCCACAAAGAAAACATTAACTGCACCACTGCCACGACCCCAACCTGACCATGGAACACTTACACTTCAAAAAGATGGAAAATCGACTGTCAGAGGTACCCTCTCCTACAGACCATTGGGACCGCACCCCAATTTCTGTAACGTCATCCCTGACTTCATCGCCCCACTTGCCATAGACCCCAAAGTCTACATCTTCCTCTGTGATCTAAACTTCCCTCTTGACCACCTCACCGGCACCAACACAGCCAGTTTCCTTGACCGCATGAAAAATATCAGGCTCATCCAGCTAGTCACCAACCCCACCCACAATGCATGACATGTACTGGACCCCATCTTCGCCTCCAGCAACAGGGTAAAGGACAGCCAGGTCCCTGAACTCACCTGAACCGATCACTCAATCGTCTTCTTCAACATCTTCTGCCCCCACACCACCACCACCTCCAAGTTGCCCAATGCCCCACACCGTCGACATCCTACCCTAACACTGCATCAAACTTGGACCAGGCTGTCAAAAACTTCAACTCCTGGATCACCAGCTGCGCCGGCAACATCTCCCCCATCAAGACCAGCAAACACAGGGGATGCACCAAGTAGGCCAGATGGTACGACAAAGGACTGAGAACAGCAAAACACAAATGCAAGCAACTGGAAAGATTATGCCTAATCTAGGGCATCTCCGACAAGACCACCTTCAAGAGCTCCCGATACCTCTACCACCGACTACTGAGAGAGACAAAGAGAAATGTCCTAGCTGACCACATAGAGTCCAGCTCAAACCACAGCCAAGAGCTCCTCAGCATTGTCCGAGTTCTCCAACCTCACAGCCACAGAAAACCACTTCAACCTTTCTGAAGAACCGTGACAGGTTTGCCAATTATTTCCACAACAAGATCACCACCTACAAGGACTTCGAACCTCAGCCCAAGCCTTCAGACTTCCTCCATCTTCACGGATTCACCAAAAGCAACACTGACCCCTGACCCTTGATTTACCACATGGGGCCCGCTCATCCCCAGGACACTACCACCATCATGAACTCCCTTCACTCAGGAACCCTTTTTTTCCAGAGTTTTATATAGCACAAACTTGACCTGAAGGTATAAGAGCGCTTTACATGAGCACCAGTTGTGTTACATGAGGACACATTAATTTTTTGTGAGGCATGGGGAGATAAAGTGATTTGCCCAGAATCACAGGATGTTCAGCGTCATTGCCACAACTCTAACCCAGTTTCCCATGTTTGATATCGACTGCCCAGCTGTTAGGCCATATCCTCTCCACTTGCTCGCACCCCATTTTCACCCACGGAAGCTCTAGGTTCAGCAGTGAGCTCACCAGTCGCTTCAACTCCTCCATAACCATGGCCAACTTTCCCAAAGGCTGGAAACCTGCAACAGTCAAACCACTACTCCAGAAACAATCTGCCGACATGGTGAACTCTAAAATTACCGCTCCATATCCCTGCTCCCTTCCCCGCCAAAATCCATTAACCGACAACTCATGAAACATCTGGAGGAGAAGATTCTCCTCGACATCTCCCAATCTGGATTTTGCATCAACCACAGCACTGAAACCGCCTTGATTGCAGCCATCAATGACATCGGAACCCTCATCAACCCGGTAAAAATGGCATCTCTGATCCTAATCGACATTTCCACAGCCTTCAACACCATATTCTACCACATCCTGATCAAACGGCTGCATCACATCTGTATCCAATGAGATTCTCTCAAGTGGATCACCTCCTTCCTCTCCAGAAGACCAGAAGGTCTGCCTATCACCTCCAAACCCAAGGGCCTCATCTGCTGTGTCCCTCAAGGCTCTTTCTCAGCCCCATCCTCTTAAACAAGTGCATGAACCCCTTAGCCAACATCATCCAATCCCACGGACTAGACATCATATCCTACGCAGATGACACCCAGCTCATCCTCTCACTCTCGGAAGACCTCAACACAACGAGAACCAACTTATACAGATGCATGACGAGTGTCAGTGACTGGATGAAGGACAACTGTCTGAAGCGCAACACGGTCAAAACAGAAGTGCTGATCTTCGGCAATAGCAACACCACTTGGAACGACTCATGGTTGCCCTCAAAACTAGGACATCACCCAAACCAACCGACCATGCCAGAAACCTCATCATAATCCTGTACAGCAAACTGACCATAAAGTCCTAGATCAACAGTCTCCTCCGTCTGCTTTCTCACACTTTGCATTTTATGAAAAGTATTCAAATGTCTCCCCCTAAACATCAGATGTGCCGTTACTCAGTCACCAGTTGACTAAACTATGGCAACCCACTCTATGCTTTGATCACCACACACCTTCTGCAGATACTCCATACCATACAGAACTTCACTGCCAGACTCATTCTCGACCTTTCCAGATAGACCCACATCACCCCTCGCCTCCAGAAACTCCATTGGGTACCTGTACAAAAGAGGTACCAATTCAAGCTGATGACCCATGCCTACTAAGCACTGCACAACCAAGGAGCCTGCTACATCAACCACTCCCTGAACTTCCACCAAGCTACCAGACAACTGTGCTCCGCATCCCTCTCACTCGCCCACACCCCGCATCCACCAAAGTAACAGTGGAGGATGCTCCTTCTCCTACCTTGTGGCTAAAACTTGGAACAACCTCCCCCTGCAGCTAGACCTACACCTCTCTCCTGAAATTCCTGAAGGCACTCCAGACCTGGAAGTTCAACTTAGTCACCAAACTCCTGGATACACTTTTGGGTGATTAGTCCCGCTATAAAAATCAACTGATTGATTAAACTTTATTAAGTTGTAAAAGGGACTAACCTTTCACAAGTAAATGTAAGCTGAGACTGGGAGAAGGCAACCCTTTGTTCCTCCTGCCAGGTTGGCACTAAATCAAGTGAGAGGGGAACCTACCTCACGGAACTGGTTTGAGTGGCCACCAGGAGTGGACCACTCATTTCCCCGGCCGCACCTCTGAAAAGGCCCCCAGGCACTGCACAAGGAAGGAAGGGATCACTCATCTGGGATTTTGGGAGTAAAGCACACTGTCGGATCATTTTACAGTAGGGTAAGCAGAAACTGCTGCAAAATTGGGTAGGATTGCCCCTGGAAACACATTAACTCAATGGTTAGGGAACATCAGGAGTCACCCGACCCGCTAGCTAGTGCCAACCATAAAGGTGGCATCCCAGGGCAGACTTCACCAGATACTCTTGACCTGTGGAAAATGGGACTGCGCTTGCTGTTTGAGACCTGTGTGATGACTTATTTATTTTATTTTATTTGGAAAATTTATTAAGCGCTCAAATACCCGAGGGTGTCTCGGCGCTGAGTGTTTACTGAACTAGTCCATGAGTAGTTGTTGCTTGAACAGCCAGGTCTTTATCTGTTTGCGGAAAGAAAGAAGGGAAGTAGAGGTTTTGATATGATGTGGAAGACTGTTCCATAGTTTGATGGTGGTCACTATGAAGGATCTGTCTTCCCAGGAGACTTTCTTAGTCCTGGGGACCTGCATAAGACCAGCAGTGGAAGATAGAAGGGATCTAGCGGGTTTATAAGGGCAGAGTGCATCTTTCAAAAATGCTGGGCCTTGAGCGTGGATTGCCTTATACGCAATGCATAGAGCTTTGAATTTAGTTCTCTTCTTTACTGGTAACCACTGAAGCTGTTCAATTGTGCCAGATATGGAGGTATACTTGGGGGTTGCTGTGATCAGTCTGGCCGCAGCATTCTGCACCAATTGCAGCTTTTTTTTAGGACTCCTTCCTGAGCATTGACTAGAAGGGCATTGCAATAATCTATGCGAGCCATGACAAGTGCGCTGACCAGTGTTTCTCATGGGGAGATAGGGTAGGAGTTTTCTAATCATTCTCATGGTGTAGAATGAGGAGGATACTACTGCATTAAGGTGGTGCATGAAAGTGAGTTTGGTATCCAGTATAACTCCGAGATTTCTTGCCTTGGTCACTGGGGGGGGGGGGCGGGAGGGTCCCAGGGCATCAGTCCACCATGTGGGAGACCAGGCAGGGGAGAGGTTACCAAACATCATCAGCTCCGTTTTATCGGAGTTCAGCTTCAAACAATTTGTGGACATCCAATTACTTATTGCCAGCATTCCCAGATTAAAATTGGAGGCCACTTCATGTCCGTTTTTGTTTATGGCTAGGACAATCTGGGTGTTGTCAGTGTAGGATGTTACCGCCAGATGATGGATTTTTATGATCCTCGCCAAGTCTGACACATAAATGTTGAATAGTGTAGGACTTAGCGAGGATCCCTGGAGGACACCACAGGGGAGAGTAAAAGGAGGTGAGTTGAAATTGCCGAAGGCGACTGACTGTACTCGATCAGCAAGAAACGAGGTGATAAGGTCTTTATCAGCACCTGTAATGCCTGCCGCTGTGACACGGTCGATCAAGATGGAGTGATCGACCGTGTCAAAAGCTGCCGACAGGTCCAGTAGAATAAGCACTGCTGATCCTCCATCATCAAGAGTCTTCCTGATTTCCTCTGTAGCTTTAATAAGCGCAGTCTCCGTCTCGTGTCCCTTCCGGAAGCCAAATTGGGTATCATCCAGACAGTTGTTTTGGTCTATAAATTCTGAGATTTGGGTGTTCATGATCTTTTCCACAATTTTGGCGGGAAGCGGGAGGCAGGCTATTGGTCGATAATTAGCGACTATCGAAGGATCTGGGCATGCTCCCACATGTACCCAGGACAAAGAAGCAGACTCGAAGAGTCAGTTGATTGACCTATGTGCCTACAGGTGCAAGAGGCATTTATCCTGAAGTGCAAGACCTTGCTGGGCTGACTGTAGAAGTTTCTTCCACTTGAAGCTTCTTCCACTTGAAGCTTCTTTACAGCAGCAAATTCCTTTCAAGAAGGTATCTGGCATTGTGCAACTGCCTGTCCGACACAGCCTGCATCTTTTCCACGCTGGAGGATTTTGACTGCGTTTAAGAGACTAAGTCCCAAGGTGAAATCTCTGACTGGGACGAACCTAGTTGGTGTATCCAGCCTTCACTTCATTGAGGTCGACCTGATAATGTACCTTTGTCCCGTTCTACTGTGACCATACTAATATTGGCGGTTAGTGCTTTTTGGAACAATTTTTCCTTAAGACTTTTAAAACTTCATATCTCCAGTTCCCCAAATTGGGCTCTTTTCATGTGATTTATTAAATTTTTACTCTATTTCTCGAAATTTGAGTGAGGTTTTTACAGTGTGTGTTTGGAGTTTTTTTTTGCATTTTTATCGTTTTCTATACAAAATGTTGGTGTAATCGCAATATCATTAATGATAGTTAAAACCAGCAATTGTAGCACCAACTGGGTTAAATTGATTAATCCAAGTTAATGATGCATTGATACATCAGCTCTGCTCATTGGTGTGCCTTATCCAACTGGACGCCAAATTGTCATTGTCCTGGCAATGCATGTGAATGCTTGGAGGGGCTACGCGCCTATTACAGTCTCAAATTATCAAAAGGCATAATGTCAACCTAGGATCTTGTCATAATCAAACTCCCCATAGATTGAGGATGTCTGTTCTTGTATAGCATCTCTTCATAACACTCCCCTTGCTGCCCCTTCAATGTAGAATAGCAATTTGCCATGCCTCCGGGATACGAGTATGATACATGGAGGCGCATGTCTCTGTGCCATGTGGAGTTTTCGGCACTTTTAGTTGGTACCAACTGTGGAAGAACCAAAGGGGCGCTGCTACATTAGGCATGTGTGCATGCCATGAATAAGTATAGGGAGTGTGAGGAATCCCACTCCAATTGTGCAGTAAGAAAATATCTCCATATTGCACCAAATTTCGACACCCCATCGGCCAAATTATGAATTACCTGTTCGTATGATGCAATTTGGTGCATTTCCTGCACCCACCTCTTAAAATTAGGTAGTTGTGTAGTCTTCCAGAGACCTAAGACTCCCTTTTTAGCAACTGCCAATTCAATAGCTGACCAGCAGTTTAGCTGCTGCGTGCTCCACGACAATTTTAGGTCTCCTCATGCACGCTGGTATCTCCAACATTTAGTATCAAGTGAGAGGCCAGCTCCCACCAATCTATCAGGGGCCCAGTGCCATCACTGGATGCTAAAGTGCCCCAATGACAATATGTCTGAATATGGCTATCATGATCTTTTAACAGTTTGGACTAGTCCTCGTCATCATAATCCAGCTGACTGTTCATCGTCCGCCAGATGTTAAGCTGCGATGCTAGAGTTTGGGAGAAACTAAGTGGCCACAATTTCTTGTCCTCGTTGTTTCTAACCTATCTGGGAATATGTGGTAGGTTTACGGTGTTAGGAACTACATTGTCATTTGCTGGCACAGAAAACCTATTCCTCTGTGGAAACGTATAATATTTTACTTGGCATAAGCTACAGACATTTGCTGCCCAGTGTTTGTGTTCTGAACCCACATTGCCACTGCTATGCTGCCACTGACTGCCCCAACACAACTACTAACCATCACACTTCTACAGTGTGACAATTCGGACTATTCAGGTGTCCAAACCTGAAACTTAGTGAAGCTTAGGCGTCAGGTACTACTCGTTTTAACCCGTTCAGCGCGGCGCAAATTCTTGCGCTGTGCTGAACGTTCCATTGGGCCTATGGAACCATGACGGAACGGTTCCGTCATGAGCACAGGCCAACCAACGCTCATGACGGAACCGTTCCGTCATGAGCATGGAAGGGGTTAAATGTATATTGAATAATAATTAGCTATTGTTGTGGCCATCTCTAAATTAGCCAGATAGTGCCGCCTTGTGGCAGACTGTCACAAACACCGGTGTTGACAATTAAGTGCCGGTGCCGAGGACCGGAAGCCACCGGCTCAAATTAATCACGGACTATAATCCTCTACACTATAACACAGCAGGTCATCAGACCAGGGGGAAGCAACTGCTAAGCATCACTTCATGCAGTGCTCTGGTTTGTGCACCAGGCAGTTCGTAGAGGCTGCATGTACCTTGACCACATTAATAGACCTCACTACGGCCTCTTTTCTTGAGATCCGACAATGAATGATGGAAATGATCAAGCAAAAAAAAAGTTCTAAATAAACATGGCTATAAGAAAGGCAATGCCAGAGATAATCCTTCCAGGATTTTGGTTTTCCCCTGTGAGTCCTTGGTCTATGACAAAGTATTTTCTTCATCATTTGTGCTGACTCTTGGCACTTCCAATTGCCCATCCTCCTGTCTTCCTAGATCAGTCGGTTCAGGGGTTTCCATCAACCAATCGTTTTCCAAACCAAAGATCACATTATATCCTTTTTTGGGCATCCTGAACAATCTTCCTTTAGAGCTCCTCCTTCTGGAAGAGCGCCCCCTTCAAGACATGCAGCCTATTCTCAGTCACTATTTGAATCCACGTGCCTGCCTCGGTGAAACAAACGTATTCTCTAAACCCTTGTAGTGTGACTATTTCAGCTTTAGTTTTACCATATCACCCCAAGAATCGTTGTGTTTTTTACTTGCTTTCTCTCATAAATCATAGCATTCTTCTCTATTTGAGCTAGAGTGTACAATAATTATACCTTCCATTATTAGTCCTTGCTTAAATCAAGCTGCCTCGGGTGTAATTTACTAAAACGTTTGTTTCCCTCATGAGTTCAGAGTGAATGGCCAGTAGCCTCACTTACTGTTCATCTGTTTACGTTTTATAATGCTTGAATGGTTACAGTAACATCGATTTTGCCACTTGGAGAGAATGGTGTGGCAACATTTTACGAGAATGCGCATTCCCAACATTTGACCATTGCTGCGTGAAGAAGGAATTGTCTTTGGGTGTTTTATTCCATACTTCCCTAAAAATATTTTGCTGTCTTTCGAAGTGAACTGAGTCTTGATGTTAGCTGCTAATTCACAGGGCAGGCTTTCTTCCAGATATTAAATTCAGGGAAAACACGGTACCCCTAGTTGTGATTTCCTGCATGGACTTCATTTCTACCACAGTTGGTCATGTTGGAGTTTATGCGTAGGACGAAGAAAGTCCATATCTACTTTCCTCCACGCCATCTCTGCTTTTCGAATCAGTCTTAAGAATGTGCAAGTAACCTGCTTTTTCTCACTTTTTATGCGCTCTTTGTCCATGTTTCCATTTTTGTATCTAATTTGGCTACCTATAAAGTTATGTGAGTCTTTTCTTTTAAAGTGTCTTTCTTAAAGTACCATCAGGACTCAAACTTACCACTTTTTCTGAACTCAACTTGTGTAAAATGTTTATCACCCAACAGAATGCCTTTCTCTACTGACTGCTCTTTATTCGATTTCCAATGAGCTTGTATCCATTGTTTCGTACCTTTTTTTTTCTGTATACCACCAGTGTTCATTTTGTATAAAATAACGATAACCACTGGGTGCAGTGTAAGAGCCTGTAACCACTGATGTATGATTCGGACAATTCTTTGCTGTAAGGTTATGACAACTTTTCCTCCAACATGCTATCAATGTTTGCGAATACTGTTTCTTACCCCACCTCAAATTCTTCACTGTCATTAATGTCCCCGATAACCCGGATAGGCAGTGTGCAAGGCAAATCGTCCAACCTTTTGCAAACTCTGTGGTATTAGTTATTTTAATGTATATTAAATTAACAAACAACTAATGTTGTGCTTATCGAAAAACAGCATCACCATGTGGCAGACTGTTGTAGGTGCCATAAACTTGGTTGGTACCACCTAGTGCTAATATTTTCACATGTGGTTTGTGATAAGGCCATAAATAAAACTTTCCCCCATAAATGTCTGAAATAGTTTGTCATCCATCTCGAGACAAGAATCTTTCATTGATACTGAACAAATGAACCATCAAAAGGAGTGGAAAAGCACTATGTGGAAATAGAGGATCTCACCATTTTTTTGTAGGGCCCTCAACAGCAATGTTCTGTCGGTGGCATGTTTCCTGCTGACATACTAATGACTAATACTAACATCATTGGGTTTATCCTCCACCAGGAAGAGATGTCTCATGCTAGAGACAACTCTAAATCGATTATGTGAAACAAAGTGCTTAATATTACCTCCTACCTCCAATATCTTATCACTTTATTTAGAAAATGGGGTAGTGCGAAGGATAAAAATATATAGACAGGATGTGTATTGGGACAGAGTTAGGTATCCTACACATCAGTGTGAAAACACATCTGGTCAACATGTTTCATTTTTAACCTTAACAAATCATTTAATATACTGAAGTGCACCACAGCTTTCCCCACAGTACTCTACCAGTTCAATAAAAGAAGACAGTTCATCTTTATCAGTGGACGCTGGTGATTCTTTTATGACGACTAATTAGAAGTATTTTGGATTTTCACTGCTCTGTCATTAAGCCTTATGATACTGATAATTTTTCCTTAAATTGCTGGGTTTTTTCCTCTGTGTAATTCTGCCTCTTACGACTTAAATATAGCACTTTAAAACACCTTATTGTATTCTTTTTCACGTTCACCATCACATCACATCATATCAACCTTAGAAAGACGGAGTCAAAGTGTTTTCAATTTTCTTCTTTTTTATGAACCCTGTTATAGCTCAGTTTGGGCCTTATTCTTTTGTAGGTACGTCCTTTCAAATCTGCTTTACTATAACTCTCGCTCCTTTCAACAACAGTTGCATAGCATGTTCTTGCTCACCAAAGGATAGCAGCGAAGTAAAATGTTCTTCTTCACCTTGCAGTGTCTACAAAGTCTGAATTTACAATAATCTCTCTTGTCGGATGATAACACTTGCTCAATCTGGGCTGAAACATATATCTGATTGGATGCTGAAGCACAATTTAAAATTAAACGGGGACAAAACATAACTGCTCCTGTTTGGCTCAGACATCTCGCTTTGGGGCCCGCAACATTGGCCACCGGAGATGGGCCCCCTACCTATTCCAACCGGGTCAGCTCGCAATCTTGGGGTTCTCCTCGATAACCAACTATCCTTCAAACAACACGTGGTGAAAGTCTCTGCCACCTGTACCACCATCATCAGGTGGCTGAGAAAAATCATGTGGATGCTGCCTGCTGACACCCTGAGGACTGTAGTCCAGGCTCTTGTCACCTCACGCCTGGACTATGGGAACATCCTACTCCTGGGTGCCTGCAAGGAGGTAACCAGGAAGTACCAGGTGGTACAGAACATGGCAGTGCGCCTTATCTGTCACCTGCCTGCCAGATCCTCGGTCACACAGCATATGCGCAAATTGCATTGGTTGCGAATCGAGAGCAGAATTAAATTCAAAGCTCTCTGCTACATGCACAAGATCATGGCTGGAAGAGCCCCTCATTATCTTTCTGCTTTGGTGCAGCAATACATTCCCCCTCGCACACTTAGGTCGTCCACTCAGAACAAGTGCAGGACTCCTCGCGTCAACAGAGCCAAAATGGGAGGACGTTCGTTCTCCCTGCTGGCACCCTCCTTATGGAACTCCCTACCCCAATCTTTGCGTTCTGAATTGTGCTTTCTGACATTCCGTAAAGGAATTAAAACTTGGCTTTTCAACACCTAGACTTCTGTTCTGATGTTCCTCCCCACCCTCTATACCGTTCAGTTTGCCTTAGCGCCGGGAAACCTCCGGGTAGCTGCGCGCTTAACAAATGTAATTATAAATAAATAAATGAATCGTCCTTTTTTCATTTCCCTCAACAATTTTTAAGCCTGATCTAATATAGCGAGTACCTGTCTCGATCAGGGTCTTATCTGCTAATCTTTCCACTCCTTTATTTCATAAACAATTTCCATAAAAATGACTCTATTTTAGCTATTTCCTCGACGCTCATATTCACAGCCTTCATCATACTTATAACTCCACGTCCTTGACTCAACATGCGGTTGATCCTAGTCTAAAATTTCAGATCTATACTTAGCCTCATAAATCGTTCCTCTGCATCATAATCCTTTAAATGCTAACGTTGTCCTCCTGCTCATACAATCTCGGTCAATACTACGGTACCTGACTAGGGAGCTTACTGCCTTTTGGGACCTCGCGGGGTTCAAAGTCAATTTTGCGATGTCGCAAATTCTTAATATCTCTATCCCTGGGTCTGAGGTTCAGGACCTACAACAAGACTTTGCCTTTCAGTGGGTGCACACGGACATCCCATATCTGGGCATTCAGCTGAATTTGTCCATCGCTAAGATGGCCGCCCTTAATTGTGCATTATTGATTGTACAAACGGTCAAAGCATTGTCCGCCTGGTCACGTCTCAATTTGGCATGGTTACGGGAGATTAGCGGCTGTGAAGATGGCATTGCTCCTGCGCATTCTGTATATCTTCCAATTTCTCTCTGTGAATCCTCTGCTATGTGTTAGGAAATTGCAAGGGCTCCTTAACAAATTTTGTGGGATAACAAGAAACCACGGCTCGCGTTCGCGCTTGTTACCTCCTCGAAAGCCAGAGGAGGGCTTGGCTTCCCGCTAGTGGGTGCTTACTACCAAGCGGCTTGCCTCCATTATATCACGGAATGGAATAGGCCCCTGTCCATTAAGCACTGGAACTTTATGGACCAAACAGTGGCCGGATGAAACATCTGGTGCAAATTGTGGCTTCCCCGCAGGCACAGAACATGGGGTCTATACTCCTCTCCAGTCACCTCCCCGACCCTAAAGGTGTGGGATCGGCTAGTGAGTCAGAAGGGGTGCACCACGTTTCCCTCTCCTAAACCCTATTGTGGACAACCCCGACTTCCAACCACGTTGTGCATCCCCAATCTTCCACCGCTGGAGGGAGGAGGGTTGCAAAAGGGTGGGCTCCCTTTTTGATCTTGACGGCTTGATTCCCCTTCCTCAGTTAATCAAGATTATGATCTACCAACGTCGGACACCTTCCAGAACTCACAGCTCGCACATTAGTTTACACGGTCTGAGAACTTCGCTGTAATGTCCCGCCCCTTGACAACCTTGGAAAAATGGCTGGTGTGTAAAAAAGACTATCATATGCTCATATCTCAACTCTACTCTATGATCACTGCACACCCTAAGAAACAACACACAAAGGTGCAGATTAGGTGGGAGACTGAGCTGTGGAGGCCCTTAAAGCACAAGGAATGGGAACACATTTTTTACTGTGCGCATCACACTGCTTCCACTACAGCGGGTGCGGAGTCTGCTTATAAAGTGGTCACTTACTGGTATTATACTCCAGAGTGCATTAAATCCTGGGACAGATCCAAGTCAGACCTCTGCTGGAGGGGGTGTGGCCTTACCGGTACTCTGGTGCACTTGCTGTGGCATTGCCCTAAGCTGGTGCGCTACTGGACAGCAATCCTTGAGGACATTGACACTGCATTTCAGATAACATTGACACGAGCTCCTGAACATACACTCCTGGGACTTCCCCACTCTTGGTCCTTCCCCCTTGAAATCATTGAGAGGTAAGCAGATAGCCCTATCGCTGCTTGCGGCGAGACAGGTTCTCTTAGCGCATTCGGGGTCTTTGATAGTGCCAGACCCTCATGATTGGATTCGGAGGCTTTGGCACCTCCTAGCAATGGAGCGTTCATCACTTAGCGTAGTTGGGAAGGGCAAGGAATACATGAAAATATGTGCCCCATTCTTCCAGCTCCTTACCAAGGACATGAGAGAAGTAAAATGCCCGAAATACCTGCAAATCCTACAACTCCTACCATTAGATCCACCTGGTGCTTCCACTGATTGAATTGCAAGATATTGGCCATTGGTTGGTGCCTTGGGGGGGGGGGGGGTGTTAGAAGAGGCTGTCTTGAACTGATGCGGAGGGAGAGTGGGGGTGGGGGGTGGGTTTGTTTCTTTTTTTTTCTTCTTCGTATTCTGTATAAAAGTGGTATCTTCGCTGGGTGCCTTCCGATTTCCCTAAGGTTTGAATTCATCGTGAGGTTGTCCCCCCAGATGTAGACCTGAATGCCGTGTAATACCCTTCAACTTTCGCTCTGCCGGCACCCTGATGTAGGCGCTAAGCTGTGTACTTGTGATCTTTCTACCACACAATAATAATTATTGATGCTAAAGTTGCATCACCAAATCCTATGCGGGCAGACATTGAGATGCAAATTACTCCCATGCAGGTGGTTTTTTGCACCCCATTTGGTTTCTACAAACGGCTAGGAATAATGATGTAAGAAGAAATCTGAATCACTGCCTCTGTACACTTTCATCAAATTAATATCCACTAAAGAGAGCAGATTTGTCAATTGTTTTTTCTCCTTGATGTCATCCAAATATTATTTTTTACAGTAACAATCTCACTCTATAATGTCATGGTACATTAATTCACATCATTCTACACAACCTGCCATTGTCTATGACACTTTGTGCCAATGACTGGGCATGTTTTACTGAATAACAATTAAATGTCGCTTCCACATTTGTAACACTTTTATACCCCCTCTTTCTTTTTTCAGTTTTTATATACTGATTCAATTTTCCTCTATCCAGTTTCATAGAACCTTAATCCTTAAATATGCCTGCAATCACCTAAAACTTGATTGACGCCCCTACATGGGCCTAGTATTTTTTTTATTACTATTATTTGTAACATACAGGCTGTAAATTGACTGTCTTCACCTGTAGGATGATCTTTCTGTGCACAGTGCCACATTTCACCTCCACTTGCACCTCTATTATTATCACTGCTCTGTCTCGCTACTGTGGTTGCATATTCCAGTAGCCATGTCTGCAGTCAGTGGTGATAAGAGACGTGCAACAAGATGCCATTTTGTGATTGGCATCATCTGGCAACCTCCCAAGGAAGCAGCTGTTGCTTCATCAGTGATTGAGTTCCACCAAGAGGAGCTTACTTACTCTCTTGGGACTCAAATGTCCTTTCCCAGTCATCATGTTCGTTAAAGCCTATTTGCTTCATTTTGAAACACCAAGAATCAGTCCTTTGTTGATGTTGAGGGTTATCATCAATGTTGCCAGACAAACCTCAATAGTCATGGTTGTGGGCAAGGGGTTCTCCACTGTGGTTCCAGTGAGGTGGGCTGGTGCACACGGTCTTCACCCTCCACATCTAGGTGAGGATGGGTGCAGGATGCTGTGGTTGCCAAGTTTTTAGTCCTGAAACTGTTTAGGTCACAGCAACCTCTTCTGTGCTGCACCTCTTCCAGCTTTCATATTTGGTCTCTGGTACTTTCATCTCAAATTAAGAAGTTGTATTTTGTTAGATGGCAACACATCTGAACCCTGCCCCTTGTATCCGCCGGCACTGCAGAAACTTATAATCAGCGACTTTGCAGGTTTTAAGTACACAACAGAGAACCCGAAACATGTTCATTTGTTGTGTCTGTCTCTCATACCCTCTTCTCTATCCCTCCTATGTATTAATAGCAATTTGTTTCACAATATGCACACAACATTCAACTCAAAATGAACAGTGTCATGGTACTTTAATAAGTGGTGTTACCTTTCCCCAGAGGCCCACTATATATTTTATTTACCTCAGAAGGTTGAAAGGCTGATTTTGTTCAGAATACTCTCACATCTACAAAAACGGTGATGTTGGAGTTTGTATTAATTAAGCACATTTTTCAGCAATGGGGAGGTAACTCTGCGCTATTTCACCATCCCAAACAATTCCTTGTATAGTTCTCATTAATTGTAATGAGGAAACTGGCATACTAGGAACGATATTTAACAGCAGTCCTCTAATCGCTACTCATGAAATGTGACCAGCGAGTTGAAATATAATAAAGCAACATAAGCATTAGAAGTTTGGTGGCAGTTAGGTCTAACTTGTAATGTAAATGACACTGACATAATTTGTGTATTTTCGGGATTCCGTGTTGTGCTCTTTCTACAAAATAATGTCATTAGCCACTTTGTGAAATTAATAGCTATTCGCGGGAAAACTAAAATTACAGCAAAACACAGCATTTGTGAGAATGCATGCAAACAATTGAACATGACGGCTGTTGTTCAGGGTCAGTGGCGGCTGGTGGAATTTGAAACTGGTGCAGCGTAAGGAGAACGAATCAACGTATGCGAGCAAGCGCAGCAAGCGTGACCAACGGCAGTAAGGGGGGGTTCTACCCCTGTGAAGATTTTTTTTTTTTAAATTGGCATAATTTTGGTGCGTTTTCAGCACTATTTCTGTGATAAGTGGACTAAAAATGCAATTCTTCTAGGCATTCATAAAAGAAAACTCATACATTATTTCAGAGAATTTCTGGGTTGCCAAGATTTCTGACTTCTGAAGAGGGCTAGGGTACTAAGCAAGACTGTTATGGCCCTACCCTTTCCAATAGAAAACACTACTTAGCGATGTGAACAAGTTCAATGGACAAACCTGGGGTATAGGAAGAGTCCCTCTCCTGAGAAAGAAATTTAAAAAAGATTGGCAAATGGTGCATTTTAAAGCAAATGAATGCAATGATAAAGCAAGGCTTATTGAGCAGTGGGAACATATAGTCATGAAATATTAAACACATTAAAAACTGCCCCGTATCTTCTTGCATTAATTTGTTCAACAGTTACTGTAATATGTAAATTATTCTGCATGACAATGTTAGCCCTTTAAAATGTATGCTTGCCAAGTTTCTTGCACTGCATGCAGCATTAACTTTGGAAAAATATGCTCTAACTAGACTTCGGGAAGCAACCAGTGCTGCTCGCTGTAACCAGTCATACAGAAATATGTACAGACCGGTCTTTAAGTGAGATGAAACAGTGGGTGCTCCTTATAAAGAAACAGGCCAAATACATTTCTGTGATTCCCATAGTGTACCATCAGACCAGTATTTTCGTTTCTCCCTGAGATGTAATTTTATCCAGATAAATGGCACAGCAACTGACTTACCCCTAAAGCCTGTCAGAATGATTGGCTTTGTCACTAGGTGTTAGCTGTTTAAGATAAATGAGTAACAACAATGATTTCTTATAAATAATTAACATTGAAAATGTTTAAATTCTCAAATACTGAGAGAATCAGTATTGTGACTGCATAACAACATACATTCCTGTGCACCCTCTAACACTGCACGGGCCTGCAACTAACGAGACAATGTCCCTGATTTCATATTGAAGTCCTCCTGCTTGGCATGGTAAAGCGGCGCTTAAAGGAAGTAATCGTTTTTGATGCAAAGCCCCAGTCTGACTATCTTGGTAGATGGCCTTTGCACCCAAAACTATGGCTGGCTGCACTGATGGATCCAAGTACCATCCATGTAACATTAACTTGAGGCTAAATGGTACAGGGCAGCACACAGGGCAATTTTCACTTAGAAGGGGAGCACCTTTGGCTCTGGATAGTAAGTACCCTTCCACAACTTTCCCACACTTTGCGTCCGCACAAAATCTTGGTTAATCTGCCCCCAGCTATGTTTTAAAGAATTGGTAACAATAGTTTGCCAGATAGCTGGGCTGTTCTGCCAGAACTAAACAGCATATAATTATTTTTGCATGTATGTGTGCCATGCTATATCACTGGTAGTAAAGCGCAATTTAAAACCATGATATGGAAATTGCTTGGTGAGTTACTCCGCCTACTGCGTAGACGTGCATATCGCTAGACCAGTGATTCAGACTCCCTCGGCACTGGCTAGGAGAAGCATTCTTCAGGTTTGGGACTCTCTTCCTGGTTCAAATAGACTCTTGTTGCTCCGTGACAATATGCTCTGAATCGTCGGCTCACAGACTCCCTCCTGCCGCTCACCCACGCCATCACTCTGTGATACGACGTCATATGAACAAAAACCCATCCATTAAGTATTCGTTTTCCCTGCTACTATTCTCTGCCATCCTTCTTTCTTCAGGAACCTCTTTCTGTATGAATGTCTGGTTTTGAAGGTGGGCCAGTGAGCAGCACTAGATTGAGTAGGTCGCAGTGTTTGCTATGTAGGTGCTCCATGGCTATTGCTGTTAGAGTGGGTTGGCTGGGACCGAGTGTTTGTGTGCCCACCTTCCATCTGCAGAGTTCATTGCTCCACTCCCTTGCCCCTGACCCCGTGAAATGCGAAGGAAAGCTTTCTTCATCCTGCTTTCTGCCTAATTATGCCCCTGGGGCAAACTGCCTGTTGCAGTTGTAGCAGGTGGGGGAGGGACTTCCTGTGCTGGTGCGTGCTAAAAATGAGCCTTTAATGACCAGAACTGGATGGGCGCGCTATCTCTAATGCTTGACTAAGTGCACTTACAGAGCACACACCGGCCCAGAGCCCTATAATCACCAGGCCCTTACATCCCAAACCGGGCAGTCTGCATCTAATGGCAGAGCTCTAAAATCCTCGGCCTTTGATATCTGCGGCTGGAATAGCTGTCCCTGGTAACCCTGAGTTCTGCTGCCTGTACTAGTAATAACTAGGACTAAACTGTACCCCGTAACCTGGAGCTCTCTGGTCCTCTCACCCTGCCTACCGAGCCAGCCAGTCTGTCTCTAGTCACCAGGTGCTTGCGTTCTCCCTGTGTTTAATATCCAGGATAGTCCCAGCCTCCACTTGAGCTCAGTGCAGGCTTCCCACGCCTTCAATGTCGACCACTGGTCCGGCCTGCCTATAGGCCTTTGTGCCGCAGCTTGAAGCACCAAGGTCCGACCCTTCATGTCCCTTGTGGCTGGAGCTCTGCACTCCTTGCTTTAACATCCAGGACGTACGCAGCAAGTTCCCTGTGACCTGGAACTTGCTGCTACTCTTGCATTTAATATCAAAGACTGGCACAAAGGGAGCATAGATATCACCAGTTCAGCGGGTGAAGTGGCACCACGGTCCGAGGCTGTTTCGGGCTAACTGCACCCCATTTATGGCTGTTTTACAGTAGCCAACTGAGGGCATGCTGGAGTTGTCTGCAGGGCTTTAAGTGGGCCGGGCTCTCCTTTTCTGCCCTCACCCTTAGGGAGTCGCGGCTCGCAATACTCGTGGGGGCGCGGGGTGGGGACCGGGGGGGGGGGATTAATACAAATTTTAAAAAGAAAGAAATCTTACCTGACATGACGGGGTCTGTGCCGCCTCTTCTTCTGGGCCAGGTCCGCGTTGGCGCCTTCACGTCTTCCAAACAGGTCAGGACCAGCACTGGAGTGGCAACCCCTCTCAGCCAATGCTGGCCCTGCTCCAGCAGCACCAGGATTGGCTTAGCAGGGATACTCTCCTGCCTGCCCATTAGGAGACCGAGGTTTGAGGCTTTGATCAACTCTCGCTCTCCTAATGCGCAGTCGCCAGCCTGAGCAGACACTAGTGTGCATAACAGGGCTGGTCGGAACAATTTGCCGACCTTCACCAGTCATACGCACTTGTGCTGCTGCCTGCCTCTGGTCTGACAATGCCTGTCAGTCAACAAGACGCCGGACCACCCACCCTCTTCAGGCTCTGAAGGGGATGGGCGGTCCAACGTCATGCTGACTGACATGCTTTGTCAGTTCTCCCTCTGCGTCTCTGAAATTAAGTAAACTGAGAGTTTACTTAAGTTCAGAGATGCTGAGGGAGCTGCGGGCAGCTTGTGGGGCAATGCCCCAGTGCTCTAATGGACACACCACTAATGTTCAGCGTGTTTTGTTTAAATGCTCAAAATTTCATGCAAAGGTGTGTTTCATGCTAAAATCTAGCATGAAGTGATGGATTTGCTTTATGGATAATTACACGTAATAACGTGCTGTTTTTCCAAACTTTTGTGTGATTACACTAATTTTACACACCCCTAGTTACAAAGTATTGTAAGAATGTTTGCATAGTTTAACCCCGCATAACATTTTCCTGGGGGGTGTGTTCATGCCTCATGCACGAGATCAGTCTGCTTCCCGAACTATGAAAAATAGGAGATTTAATGCTCATTCTCATTTTAAGGAAGTGTCTCTACATAAACAGGAGTGAGGTGACTCCTGTCATCAATGATGTTATAGAACATGCCATAAGTGATGTGATATGTGAGGCCATATGCAGTGCATAATAGGTGTGCAAGTTATCATTAACAGTGATGACTATAACTGCAGAACTTCTGTGGTATTTTGAGGTTAAAACTTTGTTGTCACTGATATTTTCACCAAACATTAATGTCCTCTTAACCTTTTTGTAGTCAATTTTGAGTTTAAAAAAAATGTAAAGTAATATTTTATTACCATACGTACAGCCATCCTCCTTCCGCAGATGGCCGAAGGCTGTTCACAGTGGGGGTTTCGGCTACAGGGTTAAGCTCCCATGGGCAGCTTACCCCTGACGGTCAGCCGTAGGGTGTGGTGGAAACTGGCAAAACAAATTGTAAATTTTGGGGAAGGGGCATATGCCCTTCCAAGCCTAAAAGGCCCCAGTAACTCCATCCCGCAAGCCATTATATTTAAGGGGAGGAGGCATACAGCCCCCCTCACCGCTCCCCTCCAAGTCCGTTTGGCCCTTGGTGGGCCCCATCCCCCAAGGTTGAAACATATATTGGAGGAGGGAGGTGTGCAGCCCCCCCCCCCCCCGAGCCTGAAGAGGTCCTAGGCACCCCATTCCGCAGGGCTGAAAACATCTGTACTAGGGGATGGGCCCATTGGGCCTCATGACCCGATTCCACTGCGGCCTCTTTCATTCTAGATCTGTGCCAAACCACAAAACATAATGATAAGGGCCATGAAGGGAGAAACCAGCATCCCTAGCCGGCTTTATATCCCGGCCCATCTCTGACTTTGGGAAGGGGGTTGCATAATATAAAAATGTAAATGTTGAGGGGCATTTGTGTTTTTTAATTGACACATTTTAAGGTGCTACTTAAGTCGGTGGCACACTGAGTGCTGAAGGCCCACTAGTAGCCTTTAATTAACAGGCCCTGGGCACATGTAGTACTATATACTAGGGACTTATAAGTACATTGAATGTGCCTATCAGGTGTAAGCTAATTATACCATGTTGTAAGGAGAGAGGACAAACATTTTGGCACTGGTTAGCAGTGGTAAAGTGCACAGTCCTAATGCCAGCACAAACGATTTTATAGTACATTTCAATTTAAAGTGCATACAAACGGACCTCCAATTTTCCTTACTTTTGTGGTGAGGCTTGGAACCTCCCTTAAAGAGTTAGATCCTAGTCTATATTTTAAGATTTCATGGCAGAGTAAGGGATTCAGTAAATAAGAGATGTGGAAATCTATCTAAATTTCCCAGAGCTGGTAAGGTTATTTTAATCGAGGGTTTTTGGATAAGTACAGCATATCTTTTTACAGGGCATTTGGCCCTCTTGAAGTAACTTTTTATGTGGCACTGGACCCTAACAACCAGAACCCCTGCAGATATGAAAACGGGTTCAAATGTTTATATAATTCAGGGGAGACCTGGCCATTTAGTTCACTGCATTCTGCTTCAAACCAACAGATCACAATAGTTCTATTTAAGCAACCAACCAGTGACAGTCTATTTAAAAATGTTAGAACTTGAATTCTAGTCATATGTGTCCATGATAACCATTTAAATTCACACCTAATACTTTGAGCCATTAACCCATTCGATAGGTTTACATTTCTTTTTAAATAGACACTCTCCAAAAAATCTAAAATATTACTGTTATCTATACAAAATATTTTTGAACCAAGAAGTTCCAATGGAGGGATTTGTGGAGTAGAAGGCCATTCCCCATACAAAACATTAAACTGCACATGGGTGACTACCTGTAAAAGTGCTCTAGAATTGATACCCTTCATATAGTCATTCTATGTTTTTTATTCTACGTTTACGTTGAAAAGAATTCCTTAATATTTGTTTTGACTCTCTTAATTTTTCATTGTATTTAAGAACCAACTAAAATAACACTTTTCTCAAAAACTATCCCTCAAGTCTTTTCCATATTCATCTTTAGATGGGTTTTCATACAATATGCAGATACGGCATGGTGTTGTTTTTAAAAAAAATATCATTTTTAAAGGAGTTGCTGTTTGCTCCAAATACCACCTCTACCTACTTTATCAAATGTGGTGTGGAAGTCTACAAAGCAGCTGTATGATCTCAGATTTATTTCCAAGTATTTATTTTAAATAATTGCCCAACCAGCAAAACCGTGGTCAGTTGTAGAATGTTCTGCTTGAAAGCCTCTTTGTTCAGGAGGCAAAATATTTCTTTCCACAGCCCTTAACCCATAAATCTTAGCAGACACATATAAAAGGCTTATTAGCTTATAATTTGAAGTGATTCTCCCATCAACTTTCTTCAGTAGCGGTTTTATCACTGAACCCTTTGATGTTCAGAGGATATTACCAGTTTCCGCTATCCATCTAAGAGGGATCCTTGCAAAGGAAGAAATATGATTCCACTATCTCAGAAGCCAGGATTTAAAAAAAAATAGTGGTAACAAGAAATGTGTTTCTTGCCAGGATGGCGTCCAGCTGACAGATGATGCCCTGTGCTCAAAGGAAAATTACTAATGCAGGAATGTCTCACGACCAATGGACAATGTGAAGGAGTAGAAGGATCTAGTAGTAGTTCCTGTTTTTGACGCGCATATACAGACACATAAAAATAATGGGTGACACATGCTACAGATTACTAATGGTTCTAACCTAAGAAGGTGGGAAGCCCATGTGCAAAAAGATGCAGTGTAGAAACTGAGCCCCACCACTGAATAGCCATTTCAAATAAATTTCATAAAACAACATAGACTCTCATAGGTGTTTATCCAGATGAACACTGAATTATTAGTTACTAATAAAACCATTACTGTGTTAGGAAAATGTATGTTTGGCATGTGACAATGGCATGGTAATGAGATGCAAGGATGTCTTTTTGTTCGGAATAGTCCAATGAGAATTATGGGTCAACAAACACTATTGCCCTGTGCAGTCTTGCATCATTCATGCATCACAACTGTATTAATTTAGGTAATATGCTAGATGTAAAGATTGCAAATGTGGCATTAGGAAGCCTTTACTGTAATAATTTGGTAGTCACCCCTTAACTCTAAAGGGTATGTCTTGCTCAATATGTGAGTCTATACTAGACACATATTGCCAAAAGAAACCACATCTGCCTTTAACAATAATTTTGCAAAATAAAGAGAATTGTAGGCAAATCACAGAACTTCCATTTAAAAATAGAAATTGGGATTTAGCCTTGAAATATTTTAATAGAATAACAAACAAATAATCTTTAGACAGAGCCAAAATGTACAAAATTAATGACTTCACGTCCATTGGTTTTGGGGAACTTTCAAGGAAAACTTTCAAGCAAGGTATTACTTTTTGTAATGTGTGTGAAAGTCTCCAAACATAGGCTTTACTTTTTTATTTAAAACACCAGTAGAACTACATTTACCCACTTACACAGCTCCTAGAATTATTTGCCCAACCGCAGCACTGAGCCAGGAGGTACTGTTTATTTATTTACTGTTGGATTAGATACAAAAATTTAGTAAAAGCTCGATCTCTGACCTATTGTAAAGATTAGCACCCACAGGGTGAAATTTTAATTGTTTAATGAAGCTCTTTAAAGTAATGACTTAAATGGTAGCCTTATGTACTTTGTGTTTTCCTTCAGCTTATCAAGCAGCAAAACTATTGTTAAATGGAGGTGGGGCCACTAGACTCATGTTATTTGTATATTTTTCCATATTGTCATACAAAACCTGTAGCTTCGGCCACATAATCTGCCTTCTGCTGCATTTTCAATGTTTTCACACACACAAATCACAGGTTATTAAATGGGAATATGGAAAACGGTTCAACTTGTCATCTTTCGTACGTTGATGTACTCCGGAATTAAAGAGGTGATATTTTCACCAAAATTGTGTTATTTGGGAAGGATTGCTGTCTAGAACAGGGCACAAAGACACAAAAACCCTTCAGTGCTTTCAAAGTCCAAGCGAAAACTATCAAATATAATAGAGAACACCTAATACGATGCTGGAATTTGGGGTTTAGGAGTGGTACTTCTCAAGACATACACCTTTTCAACAAAACCTAGAATGGCAATATACGCTAATAGAGCCCCCGTTTATTTTATAAGATGTCTGGGAAAACCATGAAATAAAGAATCCGTGAACATAAACCTATGCAGATATTTTATTTGAAAATAACAAACTAATTGAATAATGGAATTATTCCATTGCAAATATTTACTTTTCACACAGGTTTTGTGTACAAATCAATCCTTGGATTCAAGTAGTTTCTGTTTGAAATCTTTATTTCGACCAATAGGATCATAAAAGATATACACACATCACAATCACATAAAATGTATACAATGCATCAAAAACAATGATTATAAAAATTGGTCTCCGCGATATAAGTCAAATTGTCCACGATAGGAGCTAAAACCAATAACCAAATGCCATTTATTTAAACTGGAATTAAGAATCCGCGTCAAGCTTAAGAAAGCATGAACGTGTGTGCCACATTGCCGTTAAATACTTCGCCATTGCGAACAGTATCTGTGGGGAAGGATCAGTCTTCAGAATTCTGTACGCAGGTAAAAAGTTTCTAAAACCGATGTTTTTAAGGAGGGGAATAAGCCAGTATTTTCTGGGTTTTTTTGGTAGGGTTCGCAAAAAATACCACGTGTGAGTCATTTTCTTGGGGATGCGCGTATGCTGGGCAGCGCTCAGTAGTCGGGGTGTAGACCATGAGCTTGTAAATGACCTTAGAGGTAGAGTACCATACCGCCACTGCAGGAAGAGCTTCCTGGTTAGCGCGGGAGTCATACCATCCAAAACACATTCAAAAGAATAGTAGTCTTTGTTTTGGATGAATAAGTTTGTCAGAGAGCCCACCCGCGTCTCCTTCACGGCAACAGTAAGCTTTAGATCGTAATAGGCTTTTGATAGTTCTTTCCGTGAGATCCTGGTGCTTGCATTTTCCAGATCAGTCCAGAGTTCTGATAAGCCAAGGGTCTCAAATGACCTTTTTATATAGGTTAGCCATGGGATAGCACTTGCATTTGGTACATTTAGGAACTCCTGGAGCTCAGTCCTGTATTTGGTGAGATCATTACTGCTCCAGAGATGTCGCCAAAAGGTTAGTGGCTTGAGTCCCAATTCGTCTGCGATTGGCCTGATGTCCCGGTCGAGTCTCAAAGGAAGCAGCGGCGTGCTTGTGGGGAGAGCTACCATCTGCCTGATAAATTTGTTTTCTGTATACATCAATTTTTGAGCAGTGGTGTGAGCCCACAGTTCGCCCCTGTAAGTGACTGCCCCCCTGGCCTGTGATTTATAAATTTGAATGACTGGACCCAGTGGACGGTATGTAGAGTTCTTCACCATCCTTGAGATACCACCCACTAGCTGCACAAGTTTCATGTTGGCTTTAATCTTGTGTGTTTCCCAGGTCATTTTCTCATTTAGAGTTACCCCCAGGTACTCAAACGTGGAGACCCTCTCTAAGCGGACTGTACCAAGCATAGGGGTAGGGCGTGTTGAGGGGGTGGGGTTTAAGATCATGTATTTTGTTTTTAAGGCGTTGATCTCGAGTCCCCTTTCCGTGCAGAATTCCAGAAACCCATCCAGTACCTTTTGGATTCCCATGGGGGATTTGGACAGCAGCAGGGTGTCGTCCGCAAACATAATGGCGGGCACCCTGCTGCCATCCAATTTAGGGGCGTCAATGTCACCAGTCCTGGACAAGTGGGCAATTACCCCGTTCACAAAGAGGCAGAACAGGGTCGGTGCAAGCACACAGCCCTGTCTCACCCCTCTGTCAACGGGGAATTAGTCTGTAAGGTCCCCATTCCTGCCGCACCTGACACGTGCAAAGTTATTCTGATGTAATTTGACTAGGATGGATAGGATATCTGCTGGGACACCCATATCTGCCAATACGGTCCACAATTTTGATCTTGGCACCAAATCGAAGGCGGCTCGCAAGTCCACAAACACCGTGTACAAGCTGCCGCCCTCGATTAGTGCAGTCTTCCAATAAATGAGGTTCAGACGGAATATCTGGTCGGTTGTAGATATCCCCCTTCTAAAACCTGCCTGGTATGGGCTCTGAATATCACATTCCTCCATCCAGCTCTGGAGCTGATCTAGTATGAGCCTCCCATAGAGCTTCTGGGACACGTCTATGAGGCTGATGGGCCTGTAGTTGGCTGGGAGCAGAGGCGAACCCTTCTTGAATATAGGAACAACCTCTGCTCCCAGCCAAGTACAAGGCACATCCATGCCCCTCAGAACTGCATTGAATAGTACCAATAGGTATGGGGCCCATACATCAGGCTCCTGTTTAAACAGGTCACCTGGAAGACCATCCAACCCCGGCGCTTTGCCCAGTGGTAGGCCCACAATCGCTGATCTCACCTCCTTTTCTGTGAAGAGGTCCCCCTCTAAATGATTTGTGACAGATGGGGATGAATAACATTTGGCCCCATTTTCCTCTGTGTAGAGGGAATGGAAGTGTTCCTGCCATACGCTTGGTGCAATATTGGTTCTATTGCAGGTGCTCGGTCTTCGGGCCCCGTGTTAACGATACGCCAGAACTTTCGGGAATCCCTAGCGGCTAAGGAACTGGAAAGTTCCTCCCATTTATTCTGATCCCACTCCATCTTAGCACTATTGACCATTTTCTTGTATACCTGTCTTCTAGTCTGTATCTCTAGTCTACTTTTGCCTTCTTTAATAGAAGAGAGAAGATCCCCCTTTGCCTTGCGACATGTGGCATTATACCATGTCGACCAGTGGTAGGCAGCACCTCTACTATGAACCTTGGAAAAAAGATCTATCGCCAAGGTCCTAACAAGTTCTTCATGTACCAGCCCCAGTAGTTTGTGGGTTTCCCGGGAACTTGGTTCCTCATGTACCAGCCCCAGTAGTTTGTGGGTTTCCCGGGAACTTGGTTCCACACTAAGAAGACCGACTTTTTCTAGTATTGGAATTATTCTCAAGTAAAGGCTGGATAATTTTTCCATACTAGTAGCCAATTTTTCCCACCTTACTCTTTCTATTATTCTCGAGAAGGAGGCCTGGATTTGGATTTACCGCCACCATGGCATGGTCCCTACCCTCCTTGCCAGGGACGGCGTAGTCCAATTCTAGGGCGTTATGGTCACGGTCTGTTCTGGCTAGTACCCTAAAATCAATGATGTGTTGCTAAGACGACAATTGGACTAAAACGTAATCTATTCTTGACTCCCTGCCCACTCTATTAAAAGTATATTTGCTGGGGTTGTCAGATTTAGTTCGGCCACTGCACGCCCTGAGACCATGTTTGAGAGTTAGGGCGGTGATCTGTAGGGCAAGTGGGGTCCATGCTCTAGGTGGAGGGGCTACCGTTGGAGGAACTAACCATCTAGCATCCTCTTCTAGTGAGGACCCATCAAAGAGGCCAGCAAGAGGCTCAAAGTGTGAGTTGAAATCCCCTCCCACCACGATTGGGATCCCGTGGGTAGTTTGTTAAGGAAAGCTGAGAGTTCCTCAATGGTGGTCGATTCTCGAGCTATATTTACCGATCTTGAGAAAGCTTTTATCAAGACGAGTCTACGGGAATTTGTCCAATCGAGCTGCACAGCTAATAATTCAAGTAGTACTTAACGTCTTGAAAAGTTCATCATCCCACCTCACAAAATTGCTGATCAGACTTATTCAATTAATTGATATGGGAGAAAGTTTCACGTCATTTTATTTGATCAATATTGCACACAATTTGACATGCCTCATCAGAGCATAAACATAATTTCATCTACTTCCAATAATTGCCCACATGGGAAAGGGTGGTAATAGCCTATGCATGACAAATTAGTCATTATTTAGCAATCTGTGCAAAGCATATAGCACCAATTATTTACATTGGAAAGTGATACAAATACACACATTGGATCATTTCTATTATTCAAACTTAAAAACAATACAAGCACACAGAAATAAGTATACAATATTATTTAATTCACATGTACAAAAATCTAAAATGTAATTCTAAGGGAGAGGTTGTAGCTTTTTTCTCCTAAAAAAAAGCAATATACTAGTCTCGTGCATATAAAGGTCTTTTCTGCTCCTACTGCATGCTTTTTTTTCTCAGTGCATACCAGTGCTTCAAATGAGGTCACCAATTTTTTTTTATCTACTTAGACCATTGCTTTGGATTCCCATAGAAGGGATATACTTTGTTATAAATGTTTTTTGCAGATTTTGCTGCATATTGATCTGCTACGCTCGAAGCACAAGGCCCCTTGCGCATCCGCTTTATATGTATGGCTGGTTCTTAAAAAGTAGTTGTTAAATATTCTTTGTTCCAATCATTTAACAATTCAGACTATAGATACTTCTAGGTTCTCATCTGTCTGTCTCAAGACTCTGATCCTTGATATCTGATTTTTGAGGTACATTGGGTTCATTGCCAGGACACCATATTTGGGTAACAGTTAATTTCATAAATATTATTACTCATTTGTGTTACCGTTCCAACCTAGCAGTCCTCAACGAGGTATAACATATATAAAATGGAAATTCCATGACACGCAGTGTAGGAAATCTGCCTTTTCTCTGTGTCACACCTGATTATAACCTTTTGCTGGATCCTGTATTTTTGCTGGCTTGAACTCTGTGCACTTAACCCCTGCTAACCAGTAGTGTTCCTCCTTATAACATGGTCGAATCTGCATTGTCCTAAAAGGTATATTTAACTTGCCTACAAGCCCTATTATACAGTATAAAGTGTACCCAGAGCCTGAAAATTAAATGCCACAAGTGGACTGCAGCACCTGTTGTGCCATCCACTACATTAGCAGTGCAAACATGACTTCATGCGTCCCACTGTAGCCGTGCAAAAACTGCAATACAACCTTTCAAAATAAACCCTTTTCACAGGTCAAAAATTTCCTTTTTAAATATTAGTCATCCTATGTAATCCTGGTAGCCCACAAGAAAGAGTGCGTGGTTTTTAAAAGTAGGGCTTGCACAAATGTTAACATGTCATGACAAGCACCAAACAGCTATTTTCCCAGTGGTAGGTCTTGCTGGCCTGTGTAGATAACCAGAGTACAAATCAAAATTCTAATGTATTTCGGGAATGGGAGCAGCTAGAAAAATAGTTAAATCACAATTTCTAATAATTATTAAAACCCAACTCAATGGGGAAGTTGGATCTTTAATAAATATTAAGGAAAAGTAACTTTTAGAAAGTTACCTTTAGTCTTCCTGGACTGTCAGAAGGCTACTCCGCATAATCCCCTGCCAGCTCCCAGCAAGTGATTAGCCTTTGTATAAGTGTGAAATGCCTCCCAGGAGCAAACAATAGGCTGTCCAGAATAGGCAAAGATGATTCCTCTGAGCTCTGAGGAGTATGAATGGTGTGACTGTGGACCTCCTTTCAACAGCAGTAGTGTCAAATCCTGTTGATAGTTCTGCTGAGCCGTGTGTACCACTTGAATGGAAGGAAATAGGATTCCACAACAATTTGTGTGTACCACTGGCAGGTTGCTAAAGAAGCCTACTTTTGTCCTATCAGCCTTTTGTCTCTGGGTTGATTGTGGGCACAGTGGGTATCATACTACACTCTGACACATGCATTGAGCCTTCAGAACCTAAGTTTAATGTGGACAAAGACCTTTGAAATCTTGAAAATGCTCAAAGTGGGAAGGATTGGCCCCAGCAATTTTTTACCATTTGGTTGGGGCATTCCCATGACTTATTCTCACCTTCTATCTAGTACCGGGCACAGATGTGACACTTCCAGGCTCTCACTTCAGAACATTTCCTGGACCTGATGTAAATCAGAAGACAACTAAGCCTACTGACTGTGACCTAAGAGGAGCACTGAAGGCCCCAGACCTGCTTCCTCCTGTACCCAAAACAAAGAAGTTGACTTCAAAGGTCATAAGTATTGTCTTCATGTTAAAGCTGCATTGATGTAACAAGCTACAACAGGTCTTTGTTGGAAGTTTCCAGCTGAGCAGTGGCAACTGTACCTGGATGGCTGGAGCCTGCTGTTGGCCTCAGCCTGAAACCCGGTGAGTCTCTAAATGCATCCCTTGAGGTCCTGGGGAGATTCAGTACTCCTGTTTTGGATTGAGACTTAAAGGATTAAGTCAGATGGTAAACCCTTTGACCAGGATGAACCTGTTTTGTGTATCCGACCCATGTTCCAGTTGGTCCTATTCAAATTGCACTTGGGTCCCAGTCTACCACGATCATCGTCTAATACGCCCACTTTTTAACACCAAGTTTTTTATCTTTTAAAATTTATATCCCTTTTTGGATTTTTGTCACTTTGGTGTTTTGTCTATTACGTTTTACTTTATTTTTCCAAATCAATTTGGGATTTTTTTGTTTTCCACTTTGACTCTATTACTATTTAGGTACTTCATAAATACTTTATATATTGGCTGAAGTTAAGCTGCTTTACTCTGTGCCGTAACTACCAGAAGTTTGAGTTAAGGTTGACTTAGTGACTGAGGATTTATCCGGACACTAATTGTGATGTTTTTTTTTACTTGAAGTGGGTAGTCACCCCCATCAACTAATAACCCAAAGTATTACACATAGCTTTAATAATAGGCTATAGATCATGACAATAGTTCTGTGATAGCCTGTATGCTCAAATAAAAAAAGGTGCTTCTTGCACATTCCTATGCAATGCTAACAGCAATAGCATCACATTGTTGTTCATATTTGTGTAGTCGTTATGACCAATTCAGCCTTGTTCAACTGGATTAGTACATAGTTTTAATATTTTCCTTCAGACTTTCAATATACTTTGTGCTATGTTCCTGCAATAGGCCTCACTCAAACATAGGCTCCATTTTTGGTATATAAGATTTGGTATATGTAGGAAAGTACTTTTTTTTACATGGTCACTCTCTCTCTTTTGCCTGTTAGTCTTTTTTGCCTGGTATTTGGTGTAATTTTGACTGGAACTGCACTGGGTTCCTCAGAACCAGGTCCCAATGCTAGATCTCATTCCCAAAACTGTGCAATTTCTTTCAACCAATTCGCAATACTGTTGTTGCCTTCTGTAAGTTGCTAGTAAATGGTACCCCCGGTACCTGGACCTGAGGTATTAAAGAGTTTCCCAAGAGCAGTAGCATGAATTGTGCCCCTTAAGGGACCCCTCACCAAGCTCGTGCAAACAGGCACTGCAGACTGTTTCTCTTGATGCAGGCAAAAGTGAAAACACAACATTACACCAGTCTGTGTGCCCTGCCTGCCGACACTACATGCAGTAGTAGTAAATCACCCCTACAGCAGGCCTTACCACCCTAAGGCAGGTTGCACTAGAATAAAGGTGAGGGCATACCTGCATGAGCAGATATGCCCCCCTACTGGTCAGTTCAATTACTGCCATTATAAGTGATCACGAAAGCTATTTTAAAAGCATGTACTGAACACTAGCGAAAACGAGTTTGCCAGCTACATGATGGCTTCACTGACAATAGGGATGTTTGGTATCCAACATCTCATATTACTAAATCCACGCTGATGCCACTGTCTTATTTAGTAATACATGCACCCAGAGGGAACTGTAGAGGTGCCCACTGAAAATCTACCTGTTACTGGTGTGCTGACTGACTGGATTTAGCCAGCCTGCCACCAGAGAGAGGGGTTTCTGACCCCCAAGGGTGAGGGCTTTTGCTCTCAGGGGGTCATAAACCACCTTTACTTGGACAGAGGGTGCTTTGCACCTTCTACCCACCAGATGGCCTGTGCATTAGCATTCCAGGTCTGGTGAGCTTCAAAGACTCCTATTGTCTTTGGTATGTGAATCCGACTCCTATCACAATATTAGAATACTGACCCCCTTTTGTCCAGAGCACTTTGCACCTAGACAGGTAAAGAAAATTTGCTGGGCAACCTGAAGTGAATGCGCATTTTCAGAAGTGACCAACTTGGTTATGGTAAATTTAGGATTTCCGGGACAGGGTTATACACACTTCCCTCAGGCAGTGGTCATATAGAGGCCATAGTAACTCCAGTGGTAAGTAACACATAGTCTTCTACCCTACACTCCCATAATGTCCCTAAATTCAGTGTTTGAGGGAGCCCTGGCACCAGAAACTCAAATCCTGCCAACCTGAAAGAAGAAGACAGACGTGAAGAGACCGAGTCGCAAAGAGCAAGATCAGGATATCCAGCAACTGACTTGGCACCAACCCTATTGGCCAGCATGCTGACTTCAACAGTTGCACCAAAGCCGACATGTCCTGCAGCTGCTGTGTCTCCAAAGCCTGGGAGACCCACCAAATACTTCACCCAGGAACCAAGAACTTCTATGGAACCTCAGACCAGTTCCCCTGCATCCTGTAGGCACCAAAAACTGAGCTGTGAGGCTCCAAGACCGCAGAAACTCAAGGCTTGAAAGCACCACGGCACCCAAGCCTCCTAACCAAGCTGAAGTGGGTCAACCATGCCATCATCGTCCCCAGACCCTCCAGACTCTAAGCCCATCTTGGGTTTCCCCATTGTGAATTACTCAACGATGACTGCACCCTCTGTTCTCAGGCCACCTCCACCTCAACTGCTCCTGGTAAGAAAAAGCTAACACCTAAGGACACCTCTGCACCCGTTGCCCTTGGCCCGTGAAGTAGACTACCAAAAAAGTCCCCACAACTCTGAGCATTGTGAGGCATGAGCCCTCCTGTTGGTTGAGCCCGACTAGCTTTCCACTCCATACCAGAAACCTCTTTTTGCAAAGACCGATTCCGAATGACTTCCATTGGGCTGCTGGTGGTGTCTGGCTGGTGTAGCCTTGGAGCTTGCTCTCCACTCACCTTAAGTCATAGGGATTGATCTTGTAAGTCGCTCTACTGTATCTGTACTGTACCTGGATAACATTGCAGCAACTTTTTTAAATGCAAAAGTATTTCTATTGAAAAACCTACTTACCTGGTTGTATTGATTCTGGTGCCTAACTATATATAAAGGTACATGTTATTTTTATATGTTGGTGTGGAACTCCTTATTAAGTTGTGTGCATCATTTATTGACTACTGTGTGTATTTGCAGATGTCTTGCACTCCTCTCTGATCAGCCTAAGGCTGCTCAAAGAAGAGCACCTTGGGATTGCTAGAACAAGCACCTGTCCACTCATAAGGGAGCCCCTGGAATCCTTGCATGATATATCTCAATTCGATATATCCTATAAGGAGCCAGCTTCCTACAGTCTTAATCACTAAAATTCCACCACCTTTTCTACATGTTTTAAGCTTCATCCAGACCTACTACTCAATGATTGTAATGCAGCTCATTCTTTAAAGTTGTATTTATTTTGGTACACCTGTGGTGTCTTAAATAATTTATGTAATCCTTTTCCCACCGTTTGCCCAAAGAGTTCTACTACTGGACAAATATTTCAAAAAGAAAGGTACTGGGTGGGGACATCTAACGCCAGTCATGAGAGGAAATTAATTAAATCTGAATTGTGATTTAATTGCTTCAAATGTGTTCAAAGAGTATGTGGGTGTCCTTGAATAGTTCAAAAGTGCTAAGCGGTTGTATTGATACAAAATATAAACCTTTTATTAGCCACCAACACTCTTTTATGGACAATAGGTGGGGTGATCAATTAAGAATGCGTGAGTTTCATTCTAGTTTGTACCTATGTGCTCTTGTGGGCATATAGTTCTCCTCATTCCTTTCTGTCAACTTGTTGTTCCACTCTTCATTATATTAAAAACCTGCATGGTCTGGGGTAGGTTGGTATCCTACTTCTCAATCTTAAGTGGAAGCTGTCACCTCTCTGTTACATGAAGGTGTTTCCAGAGAAGACTCAAAACAGGTTACTACTACTAAGATCCGCATTTCCTTTTGAAAAGTTCTTAATAACTTTTTCCCATATGCTATTTTCTGAATGGTCAATTTATTGTGAATGGTCAGTTTAAGTGTGTCTGCATCTGTTTTCTTTAGGTTTATTATGCCTCTAACACTGCTATGCTTTTCATTTAAATGTTTTACTTATATTTGTCTCATCAAGACTGGTATGAATTACTGCATTGCCTCTATTATAAGTCACAGCTAAACTCTGCAGCACATATTTGTGATGTAGCTCCATAACTCTTTAAATTTGGGATTTTCATTAAATAGTCCTGGTCAACTTCTTACCTTAAAACCTACTGATCTAATTTCCACTTCACAGTATACTTTCATACTTTAACATGGAATTTGGTTCTTTAGATTTGATATCTTGTTGCATGCAGTGGCATTCAGGATCACTAAAACCCCTAATTTCTAATATTGATAGTCCACTCAACTATTTTAGCTGTTCATCTGTAAAAGCCAGGTATTTAACATCCATTGTCTGTCACAGACTTATAAGCTTTAACAAAAGCATAAATCTGTTCAAATACACTCATTCATTGGGTGTACCACCATAATTGCAGGTTCGCAATTATGACCTTCCATTATTTGGGAATTAAGAATTTGAATTTACCATATTTTCAGACAACAGATTTTCAAGCATAAAGAAAAATCACAGGTAGGTATATACGTTGAGTATTGATGATCTAAATAGAACTATCCAGACTAACAGAGTGTGTTTTTTAAATAAAATATCTGCTTAGATTTATGTTTACAATCCGTGTGTGTGTGTGTGTGTGTGTGTGTGTGTGGGTGTGTGTGTGCGTGTATGTGTATATACATATATATATATATATATATATATATATAAAGGGAGTATGTTAAGGGGAAGCTGGTACAAAAACCTATGTTCTGGGGAAAAGCCATGTTTTCAGCTTCTTCTTGAGCGACGAATATTCGTTCAGCGTAGGTCTCAGGGAAGTTTGTTCTAATGGACTGCTGCCAGACTGGAAAAGGAGCGACCCCCCCAACCCCCCCCCCAACCCTAGCTTTCTAAACGCATTTGAATTTAGCCAGGGCATGATGGCAGGACCTCAATTTTCATGTTGGAAAATAAAATTCGATTTTGTCCTGCAAAATTCGGGGACCGCACTTTTGTAATGCTCTGTGTGCAAAGAACAGTAGCTTCAACTTGGCCCTTTGATGCACGGGTTGCAAGTGGACCTCCCTCAGGCATTCTGATGCTGAGCTGTATTTACTTTTATTAGACTAGATTGGCAGCAGCATTTTGGATCACCTACACTCCGGAGAAGAGATACTCAGGCATGTCCACATAGAGTGCATTCCCGTAGTCTCTAGTTTACTGAAATGTAGTGCCTGAGTAATAGTCTTTCTGCAACTTTAGTGGATCTAGAAGAACAGTCTTCTTAATAGTTTTAGCGTAGCAAATCTTTTTCCTCATAGAGCTCACACTTGGTCTTGCATGGTTAATGCATTGTCGATAAGTATACCCAGATTTTTAGCAACACGTTTAGGTTCCGGGGCGGCACCTGGTGACTGGGGCCACCAGGGGTCATTGCAGAGTAGGTGAGCCCCTCTTAAGAGCAGGATTTCAGACTTCTCAGCATTTAACTTCTTACAGTGTTCTGTCATCCAAATTGTTGTTTCTGAGAGGCAATTGGCTAGATTCTTTCTCGTGTCCTTGCACTTTACTTCGAAGGCAACCAGAAGCTGTGTCTCGTCTGCATAGGAGCAGATACTAAAGCCCCATTTCCTGCTGATCTTAATAAACGAAGAGACATAGCCATTAAAAGGGTTGGACTTAAGGAAGCTCCCTGCGGAACACTGTAATTTGTTTTTTGGCCTGGAAAAAAAAGGGCCCTTCTGAATTTTGTGTTCTTGTGCGTAAGAAATAATGAAACCATTAAAGGGCTTTTGAGTGTAATCCCTTTTCAAGCAGAATATTCAACTGAAAATCATGGGATACCGTATCGAAAGCTGCTGACAAGTCCAGGAGGATCTGGGCAGAAGATTTGCCCTGATCAAGCAAATATCAGATATTATTCGATACTTTGAGTACGGTGGCTTTAGTGCTGTTAGAAGCTCTAAAGCCACTCAGGGAGGGATCCAAAACATCATTGGTTTCCAAAAAGTTAATCAATTGTTTATTGACCATTCTCTCCAATACTTTAGTCCGGTATGGCAATTGGGTAATTGGTCGGTATTTTACAGAGTAATAGATATCTGTACCAGCCTTTTTTAGTTGTGAAAATACACCCGTTTTCTTCCATGAATCCGAGAATACTGCAGTATCAAGATATTTATTAAAATCTGTGTAATAAGTGGACTTAAAATTGGTACAAGGTGAGAAAAAATAAAATGGGGGCCGGGATCAAGCAGAGATCCTGATTTGACTTTGGTCATAGCTTTTGCGACCTGCTCGTCAGTGAGAGGAGCCACGTTGCCTAGATAGGCATGTGATTCAGGGTGTGGGGCTAGGGTTTCCCAATCTAGTTCATCAGGAAAGGCTCTGCTTTTAAAAGCAGAGTAGATTTTATCCGTAAAGAATTTGTTAATTATCTTGCAGTTATCACTTGAAGGGGTCATAGTATGGGACATACAGGTAGGTTTTCAGAGCTCCTTCTCCGTTTTATATAACTATTTAGGTGAGTTCCGTTTGCCATCTATTCTTTTTGCCTAATATTGTTTCTTAATGCTTTTGAGAGCATTATGTTAAGTCTTCAGCTCTCTTCTGAAGATTACTTATTGTGTTGTGTGCCCATTATAAATCCAAACGAAAAAGGGAGACAAAAAAAGAAGGGAAAGGCACCGCCTTTGCCTTTAGTCATTCGTGTCAGTATTACAGTGCTAGAGCATACCTGTTTGCGGAATATTCAGCAGTCTGCTCCCTCTTCTACTTACTCCTTCAAGGGTCCTGCCCCGTAAACACACCTACTTGGTCTGCATCCCCAGGCTTGTTCCCCGAGGAACGTCTCATCCATGTTCTTAAAGCCAGCGTCTCCTTGTTGTTTCGGGTGGAGACCACGCCCATGGGTGTGTCTGCATGTCGGGACACCTGGGTAACAGATGTGCGTATTACAGAGATTTACCAGTTTCTGGGGATTGTAGTCCCCTGGATGTGTGTATTACAGAGACTTATCAGATTCTAGCAATTTTAGTTCCGTGGTGTATGAACACCCGGTCGCGTTAGTTTTTTATGGAAATGCAAACTCATTCGACACCACCCTACAGGAGACGTTTTTGGGCCACTGTTCTGGGCTTACCACAGCTGGAACCAGAGATTGCTCAAATCACATGCTCCATCTTAATGTAATTTGGACAACGTGGTGTACCTGATTACAAGCCCCTGCGAACTGAAGTATGTTGGGATGACCAGTAGAAAGGTGAAGGTACGAATAAGTGAACATTGCAGTTCGATAAGGCGTTCTGTAACAGCAACAAAACTTACAGCACACTACCTAGATGAGGGCCACAATGACAAAGACATGAAGTGGACCATCATAGAGAAAATTAAGGGATGTGGAAAGCTGACAAAAAGACTGCTAGAAAGGCATCCGCGCTGGGTTTACCGGTTGAGGACACACAAGAATGGGCTAAACAATTCCATCCTGTGGAATCAACTAAACCAGAAATGATAACTACAGAGTAGGGATGTACTGGCCTGAGATCAGCAAATCCTTATAACTGCATGTGGAAATGAAAAACGTTTTTTCAAATTGAATCGAAACAATTATACGACGATATCCCATCTGCTGTAAATAAAAAAATCATTTAAAAAATGTCTGAAAAATGTATGTAACTGAAGGACAGGAACACGTTAGAGGTATATACAAGAAAAAATGAGTGTGAATTTCCATAAAAAAACGAATGCGACGGGGTGTTCAGATACACCACGGAACAAAAATTCACAGAATATGATAAGTCTCTGTAATATGCACATCCAGGGGATGACAATCCCCAGAAACTGGTAAATCCCTGTAATACGCACATCTGTTACCCAGGTGTTCCGACATGCAGACACACCCATGGGCGTGGTCTCCACCCGGAACAACGCAGAGATTCTGGCTTTTAGAACATGGATGAGACGTTCCTCTGGGCACAAGCCCGCTGATGCAGACCAAGTAGGTGGGGCAGGACCCTTGAGGGAGTAGGTACAAGAGGGGGCAGACTGCTAAATATTCCGCAAACAGGTAGGCTCTAGCTCTGTAATGCTGACACGAATGACTAAAGGCAAAAGCGACGCCGTTCTCTTCTCTTTTTTTTTTTTTTTTTTTTTTTCTTTTTTTTTTGTCTCCCTCCTTTGTTTGTTGGTTGTCATGTGCCCATTATAAATCCAGAGTATGACTACTGGGTTACCCCTGATGCACTGCAATCCCGACTGATGTATACACTCTCCCAAAGTGGAGTAAGGGAGAGAACCCTGTGTGTGAAGTATGCATGTGCATAATACAATGGCGATTGTTTGTAATTATATGCGTTTGGATGCAAATGATACGGTAGTGGTTTTTGAGTTGACTACACATGCACTAAGGTTTGAATAGTGGCAGATGCGATTTTATCGCCACTTCACTGTATATAACACAAATCAAATTGCTGAAATTGAAATTCTAACAACATACCGAGTTGGTATGATGTGTGATGTCCTCTACACACCCTCCCTGTTTGACAAGCATGGGTGTTAAAAAGCACATCACCAATGGGAAGCTGTGATACTATATAAGTAAAGTAGCGCTATGGTTTTCTTTTCTCTTCTTTTTGCATTTACAGATGGAGTAAATAAACATAAATAGCAAGACACCGAATCTGGTGCTTTTAATAAGGAGCTGCTATCTGCCATTATAACAGAAGTGGATAGGTACCATCCAGTCCCTGAAAACCAAGGAGGATAACCCAAACACCCCCCCCCCCCCACTTTGCCCTGATAAAAGTTCAGATCCTGTTTGGCCATTTTTGGACTGAAACATGTCAGCACTAGTGTCATAGGACCATAAAACTCCAATTGCCCCACCCCAGTCATATATTTCAATATACCCGACAGTTCCATGAATAAAGGGATACTGGTATTTGTCTGAGGATTTGGTCACATCTTGCCAAGAGCTCCTGGAATACGGTAGAGCCCACCCTGGCCTTTAGGAGCCAGGGTGACCCGAAGATGAAACATGACACTACTAGAGTGTGTGAGGGTAATATTAACAAAAGGAATTGTTTTCTTCCCCACAATTTAGTGGGTAACAACTAGGATGCTTCACAAGAACCTTCCCATACCTAAGTAACCAGGGTTAGTTTCAGAGAGCTTGTAAACATGGTTTACAAAACTGTGGCATACTTTTTGTGGAATAGTGTCTAGTTTGGGAGGACGTACTCCCACCAGAGAATCTCTCTCAGCCCTTACGGTTCAGGAGAAGCCCGTCTTCTCTGAGTGCCATAGTTTCCGTGTGTGTACATATAACCTTCTTTGTTTTTTAATGTGACCACAAATGTGTGTGTGTCAATGCCTTTCTAATGCAGACTAGTTTGTTCTTCCCTCTTTTTAGTTGTTGGTAGTATTGGGCTAAATTAATAGCTCAAATTGAATTAAGCCAATACTTGTCCTCCTTTCAAAATTAAGTTGTTGGTATGATGTTGTTCTTAATAACCAGTCATCTTCTGATTGTTTGTCTGCCTCTATGTTCTTCATTCTTGTATGTAAGTGTATGTGCAAGATATTTAGGGTTTCGTTTGTGAGGCAGAGTTTCATTTTTTAGGCAGACCACATGATATAGTAAGTTTTTAAAAAGATTTAGGTTTGAAAGGAGTTGAACTAACATGGGTTGTTAAAGGAGGTTTGAAATGAAAATCAGTTACTCCCCTTACTTTCCACTGTTAATAAATATGTGACCCTCCGAGACTAGACTGTTATTTACTGTTGTGGCAATGATATAGGACACTTCACAAGAGTTCGATTGGAAATTGAGATGGAGACATTTTCCATCTTAATGTCGGTATCTGATCCTACATTTTACATTCTCAAATATTTATGACAAAAGTGGAAGTAGTTTACTGTAAGATTTGTGACAAGGCCACGTAAGCATTCCTTTGCAATGATGAAATATCTTCTTGTATTGCGATGTAGCATTGTATCGTCCTGATGTCATACATTTTTGAACCTAATGAAACCATAATTTAATTTCAAACCTAAAACATTGATTTGACAACAAATATAAATGTTTTGTAAAAAATGGCTCTTTTAAGAGCCACCCTTTATTATGTCAAATTTTTCCATATATATATATATATATATATATATATATATATATATATATATATATATATATATATATATATAATCTGTAAAAGAGAATTGCTGTGATTTCAATACATGCCACTGTACTTTCTAAATCTCAAAGTATTAAAACCATATACAACAATAAAAATACGTCCCCTAACACTAAAGACTTTGCTAAACTGCCCTATTCCTGCGTAAACATTGCAAAAAAGAGTAATTGGCTATAGTTCACCTTAAAACACAGAACAAAGAAAATTGTGTTTTGTAACTGCTATGTTCCACAGCCCAACATATCACTAAGATGTTGTCCCTTATTACCTGAAAATAACTGGGCAAATTCAGATCAAATAACAAAAAGAACCCGTTCTACACCACAATCTACATTTCTGCCAAATGTCATGTAAATCCTTGCAGCAATTTTGTGGCAATGTCTGGCTAAAAGTCTATGGAAAATGCATTGTGACAAAACGTTTTTTGGGAACCACCCTTAGAGTTGCAACCCCTTAACTAATCACTATGCATCATTGGATGATCGGACAATGCAAAACAAAGTATAAGTCTGAAATGTTTTGTGGAGATTCCTCAAACTGTAACAACGTTACTAGGTAGCACTCTGGAAAAAGAAAAGAAATACATGTGTGTGTGTATATGTGTGTGTGTGTATATATATATATATATATATATTCACAGAAAAAACCATAGGTTATAGACCATATATAGTTAGGAATTTGCATTTACAAAACCTTGAAAATTCACTGAAAAAACCATAGGTTATAGACCATATATAGTTAGGGATTAGCATTTAAAAAACCTTATTTTATTTGCACAAAACCATTGAAATTCCATATATAGTTAGTTGCACTAACTATATATCGCGGACCCGCAATCCACTGCTAATGATGTCACATATTACATCATTCATGACATGGTCAGTGACATCACTGATGACATCACTGATGACCTCTCAAATGACATTTCAAAAAACACAATATGTCGGACTCCCGTTACGCTGCCGGTTAGCTACCCGGTTAACATACCAGGAAGCACCTTTACCGCGAAAAATCGCCATTTTTTTTTCACCCCCCAGGGAACTTTAATAGCCCCCTCATCAATCCTAGGGGTTCAGGAGGGGTTTGCCTTACCCCTTTCATTCATTTACACCTTTTTTTTTCCACCTCTTGTCTCTCGATCCCACAGAGACAAGATGGCGGCCGCTCCAGACTGTTTACAATGATAACAGCCAATCAGCTTCTCCTCAGACTCCCGTTACACTGCCGGTTAGCTTCCCGGTTAGCTGCCCGGTTAGCTGCCCGGTTCGCGTAACAAGACGCGTCTCTACGGCGAAAAAATCTGATTTTTTTTTATTTTTTTTTGGCCCCGCGTGGCTTTATAATATCCCCCTCATCAATCCTAGGGGGTCAGAAGGGGTGTACCTTGCCCTCTTTCCTTCATTTCCCCCTTTGTTTTGGCCTCCTCTTGTCTCTCGATCCTACCGAAAGACAAGATGGCGGCCGCTCCGGACTGTTTAGAATGTTGACAGACACCGGAGAGCCAATCAGCTTCGCTTCGCAAAGTTCCGATACGCGAAAAGTACGCGAACCGGAGCGCTGCCCGGAGCGCTGTTACAGATATATATCTTGTTTTAAACGTTAATTTCTCAAAATTCACTGAAGCATATATATTGAGACCTAGCAAAGGCACATCGGGCTAACAGTCCCTACAATTTTGCCAAGTTTCGTGGAAATCCATTCAGCCGTTCGGGCTAAAAGTGAGTCCAACCGCCCTATGGAAATTAACATGGGAAAAACGCGTTTTGGGACCCCCCTTTTTTCTCGGCCCCCCCTTGACGAACCCCCCCCCAAATTTACAGGAGCTGCTCAGAAACAAAATGTGCCATTTTCCTGAAAATTTCAGCCAATTCCGTCCTCAAACGCCAAAGTTATTAGGCATAGAATTTTCAAAAGTTCCATAGAGAAAAAATCCTAACTATATATACCTACTGGCTATCGCCAGTAGGTAATATAAATTATTATTATTTTTTTTCGCAGTTTAATATAGAGCGAACTTGGCCAAGGGCTTTAAAAGGCATTACAAGAGCACCAGATTACGTTACACAAGATCAGTTTTTTTGTTTTTTGAAGGGACCTCAAGATTAAGTGATTTGCCTAGAATTGGCACGTTGAGCTGATGCAAGGTTTCCCACACAGTTCTCCATTCCAAAGTTGACACCTTATGTTGATAAAATTATATATGTCAGTGTTACCACTTTTCCTGCATACCTTGTTTTTCCCCTTTAATTATGTATCCTATCTTCTTCCTTCTTGGGTTGCTTTTCTTTCCTGAGTAATGAGTCAGGTGAGAAAGGAAGCAGTATAAAGCTTCTCCCCTTTCTAGAACGAACTCTTGACTTTATGAATTAATTAGTGTGTCAGACCTGGGAGAGAACGCTGGAGCGTTTCTCTGTATTTTTTTCCCCTGAAATCTCCATGTGACCTTCGGTCCCATTCCCTAAACTGTTGTTTGAAAGCAGCAGTAGCGTTCCTATACCAAGCTAATGCTGCACCCGCCGCCTGAATTGTACCGCTGTATCTGCCGTCAGGATTCTAACATGGCAAACGCCGCTTTACCTTTAATCGCGGCAACTGCCGCCCTGTTTTGAACGTGGCACACTCCGCCTGGATTCTACTGTGGCAACCGCCGCCTTGCTGAGAATGCGGCAACCGCCGCCCGGATTCAAACACGGCACCCGCCGCCCGGATTCTAACGCAGCAACTGCCGCCCTGCATTGAATGCGGCTCTCGCCGCCTAGAGACTAATGTGGCAACTGCCGCCGGAATTCTTCCGCGGTTCCGGCCACAAAAAACTAAAAGGCGGCTGAGGCCGCTTGTGCATTTCCTACTGGCATCGCTGCAGGTGAAAAATAACAGCTCGTGTTGTCATGTATATTGCACAAAGACATCATGGACTACTAGCAGTGCGGTGAAGGAACTGTAATTGCCGGAAGAATCTTGCCATGAAACCGTAACTTGAAGAGGTGCCTTTTCGTATTTGCAATCCACTACAAGACATCCATTGTGTATAGAGATATTTATACTAGTGTCTTCTGGAGAAAGAAGCATTGGCTCTTCCCACTTTCTTTCCCCCCCTTATTTGAGACTCACAGCAGGAGCCGGCAGCACCGCCTCCATCGCCAGGGATCGCGAGACTTTGATTTTGACGTCGTTGCTGGTATTCCAGAAAGAACTTTTCTTACTTGAAAGAAAACCTTGCCTTACTTGACTACTATTTTGCCTTCTTTTTGGTAAGCAGATAATGTGTGTTTTTTCTATATTTATTTAGATATTGTAGGGCAGAAAAGAAAATGTCTCCTTCCTTTTGGTTCTCCTTGTATTCTCACCATAGCTTTCGTCTTTATTTTCTGTTATCTTAGGACCTGTTGCAGGGCGTTCCCCAGACTTCATGTCAACCTCGCTCTACATAGAACAGCTCCCTACAGACTTCCCAATTTTGGCAGCATCCCTACGCATCCTGAACCTACCTCACAAGTGAGGTACCTTCTCCCTGTCCCCTAGAAATCCATCCCCCACATATATATATATACTTTGTGTGACGGATTGGTTTGGAAGGGAGAGGGGATGTTCTCTTCGTTCCTGCGGTACCTGGGTTTCAGGTGAGTGGAATATTGACAGTCCGTGTCTGAGTGGGTTTAAGCCTGCCTCCATAAGTATGTGAGGCAGTCTGTGAGTGACTGCACTAGTGTCTGAGTGGGTCTGTGCATGAGTCTCTAAGTGAGTCTGTGAGTGGGTGTGCGAGTGCATGAGAGTCTGACTGGGTCTGTCTGGATGCGAGAGTGCTTGAGTGGGTTTGTCAGTGGGTCATTGAGCGTGCCTTTCTGCTCATTGGTTACCTTTCTTTTTCCTCTTTTTGCTAGTTTCTCACCTTTATTTTGACTCTTGTTGATGGTTTCTGGCCTCTATTATGCCTCTTTCTGCTCATTGAACATCTTTATTTTGCTTTCTTTCTGCTCGTTGAGCTTTATTTTGCCTCTTTCTGCTTGTTTCTCACCTTTATCTTGCCTTTCTGCTCATTGCTGAGATGTATTCTGTCTCTCTGCTCGTTGTTATCCTTTATTCTGCCTCTTCCTCTTTGATCTGGGACCGTGGGAAGCCTTAGGGCCCCTGTGGTCCCAGAAGACCCCGTCTCCATTTTCATCTTTTTCCCGGCACGCATTTTAGGTTTGCTTTTGCTTGGTAGGAGCAGTCCGCTCCCATAAAGAAAAAGCAAATGGCTGCCCCCAGAGGGTGGGCACCTCTGGAGTAGCAGAAACCAGCCCTAGGATGGTGGCAGTACCCAGGGTCATCTATGGCTTTGTCTAGGAGGTGTGTGGCACCCCTCCATCATAAAACTTGGCCCCAGTGAGTTGGTGGTACCCAGGGCCAGGGGGTCCACAGCAGACCCCCTATAAATTTTATTTCAGCCCCAGGGAGGTGGCAGTCCCCAGGGTTGCAGGAGTGGTGAGTGGGCCCCCGCATAAATGTTATATGTGTAGCCCTAGGGCGGTGGCGCTCCCCAGGCATAAGCAATACGGGGAGGCCTTTGTGTGTATCTCCACTTTTTCTATTAACCCTGCATTACAGCTGGGACCTTGCTCACCCAGGGGCTATAATTAAAACAAGACATACAATTGATGGATGGAATGCAGAACAAATCAAAACATTCACCCCCAGTCAAGAGATCTGAGTTAAATCCATCATTCTTTTGCTCACCATGCCACCCCAGTTTAGACCTGGCCATATGCAAATCAGTCTGACCTTGTGCCTCATGGGAACAGTCCAGCCCGAACTGCTAAGTCAGGTCATTCATGGACCGGAAACAAGCATCCTGGGACAGGTTTGAGCAACAAAACGATGGATTTAGGCCCAGATCTCTCTACTGGGGTAGATATATGACATTGTTCTGTATTCTGTCCATCAATTGTTCTTTTTGCATTTGTCACCCCGAGTGGGACGGGTATGCCCAGACGTGGGTCCTGCGCTCTACATGCCATCGGAGTCAAGCTATCCTGGGTGATGAGTGCTGAAAGCCCAAAACCGGTCTTAGGATGCTTGTTTCCAGTCCAGGGAGGACCTGGCCTGGCAGTTCGGGCTGGACTGTTCACATTGTGCGTAGGGTCATGACAGATTTCCATATGGCTGGGTCTAAACTGGAATGGCATGGTGAGCAAAGAAACCGATGGATTTAGGCCCAGATCTCTGTACATGGGTGAATGTATGACATTGTTCTGCATTCTGTCCACCAATTGTATGACATTGTTCTGCATTCTGTCCACCAATTGTTCAATTTACAATTAAAACATGCATGGGAGCCTGCACTTATCTTGTTTTTGTTTTTTTGCCGTGATTTTCACAACTTCACTGCAAATCTATTTTCCCCAAAAAATGCTTTCATGCCTTGGCGGGGTCCCAGGGGAACCCCAAGACCAAGGCTTGGGATTCAGGGTATTCCTACCCTGACCCCCCACTTTGTTTTTCCTATGTTTTGTTTTGAGACTCTGCTGAATAGAGTCCCAGGATGGCTGCCAACACTTCCTGGTCTAGGTTTTGGCAGCCAGTCAGAGCTCTGCATTTTCCTGCATGAGCTCATCATTATTTGTGAAATCGTCGCAGCCACAGATATCACTATCTTGATTTCCTTTAATTTCTTGACAACTACTGAACAGATTTACACCAAATAGCAAAAAGCACAATCTGCATAACCACTTGAACCTTTCTGCCAAATTTGGTGTAATTACATCCAGATGTTTGGCCTGTAGTCGTGTTCAAAGCTCATATGGGAATTACCATGAGAAAACATTCCTTTTTTTTTTTTTGTTTCAACCTCCCTTTTTTCTCAGCCCGTGCTTGCACAGCTAACCATGATATGCTGTCTTGAGGAATCTGAATCATAGCTTCAGAAAACTAGTGGATATTTATTGTATATCTTTTCTTTTCTTTTCTACCCCTTGTCATGCCAGAGTGCTTTTTTGCATATTTTCATTTGTATGTAATTTTAGGTCATAGCCAGGAACATTAACTGTTTGAACTTCACTTGCGCTTAGTCTGTTTTATATGTTCTTATTGTGGATTTAAGCACTGTGATTTGTCATTCCTGTACATGTGATCAAGGCCAAAGCTATGGCAGAAAAGTGTCATGTTTGGAAGTAAACTTTTTGCATCTATACGAGTCTGAGCAAGTGTTTCCTTCTTCGTGTTAGATTTCTTGTCTTATAATTTGCTGGTCATCTATATACTTTCAATGTACTTATGGACCTATATATATATCACTTTCTTCTAATTTAGCATTTCCAATGCATTACCCTATTTCTCCGCCTATACTTATCTCAATATATCTTCTAGCCCAACTTTCTGACTCATCTCAAACTTCTTTCTACTAGTCTTTCCAATTCACTACCCTATCTCACCCTATACATATTTCATTATATCCTCTACACCCACTCTCTCATTTATCCCAAACCCCTTACCACTACTATGTTCGCCAAAATAACCCTTTCTTGACTCTCTCGTACTCTACCCCTCCTTGCATCATTTGACACCTCTTTTACTATACAGATCCCCCAAAACAAACCTTTCTAAACTCTTCCCTCTGACTCTTTCCCTACAAAAACCCTTTTTACTCATCCATAAGCCTCCTCCTACTGCCATGACCTAAAAAAGGAAATCCTTCATTCTTCTATCCCTTCACTATCCTTTTCAATCAAAATAACAGACTAACATGTTCACTTCTCTAATTCCATATTCCACTCTACTAATTCACCACTAATCTTTTATGGGTTCCAGAATAGCGTGCTACTCGCCAACAAAGTGTTTCAAAACCTCATCGGGGTTACAAGCGCTATATAAATGCAAACCTTTTTTCCCCCAACCCTTCTCAATCCAAATAACTGTCTAACATAGCCACAACTCAAATTACTTCATATTTCACTATACAAATTTTCAACACTAACCCTTTATGGGTTCCGGAGTAGCCTGCTACTCGCCAGAAAAGCGCTTCAACACCCCATCACGGGTAACACGCGCTATATGGATGCAAACTTTTCTATCCCGCCACTATCCTTCTCACTCCAAATAACTGACTAATATCCACCACTCAAATTACTTTCATATTTCACCATACTAATTCACCACTAATCCTTTATGGGTTTCCAGAGCAGCGTGCTAATCCAAAAAAAGCGCTTCAACACCCCATCAGGGGTTAGAAGCGCTATATAAATACAAACCTTCTTTCCTCTTCTATCATTCTGAATCCAAATAACTGACTAACATATCCACCACTTAAAATGTACTTGCATGTTTCACTGTACTAATTCAACACTAATCCTCTATGGGTCCCGGAGTAATGTGCTACTCGCCGAAAAAGCGCTTTGACGTCTTGTCTGGGTTAGTAAGCGCTATGCAATTACAATACAATATATGTGCATGTGTTAATATATGTATGTGTATATATGTGTATGTATATATATATATATATATATATATGTATGTGTATTTTTATATGTATGTATGTGTTATGTGTGTATATATATATATATATATATATGTACATATTCACTGAAAATAGGCTATAGAGACTACGTAGTTAGGCTGACATATCATTCATACAAAACCATAGTAATTCAGGAGTTCAAGTTAACTGAGCTAACTATAATTTACGCCGCCGCAATACACTGCTTATGACTTCCTATATTACATCCCTCGTGATATGGTCCGTGACATCACTGATGACATCATCCAGCGATTGTGAGTGTTTTCTAAAAGTGTTAGTGTTAAACGTATATACTAAGGTACAACAAAAGTTAAATTGTTATACTTTGTGTACTACTGAGTGATACTATTTCCAGCATATATTATGTGAGTGACAGTATCTCTGTGTGTGAGTGGTTGCTTGGGTGAATAAGTAGGTGTATGAGTAGCTGTATGAGTGAGTGGTTATGTGAGTTGCTGTATGGATGAGTGAGTGGCTGTTTGATTAACTGAGTGGGTGTGGGATTGACTGTATTTAAGAGTGACTGAGTGGCTTTATGGTGAGTGAGTAGACGTTAGTGCTTGTATGGCTGTCTGAATGGGTATGTGAGTGGTAGTGTAGGAGTGGCTCTGAGAGGCTGTGTAGGTGAAGAAGCAGGAGTAGCTGTATAGGTGACCTGATGGGAGCGAGTGGCTGGCTGAGTAGGTGTACAAGCTCTGTGAATGTCAATAATGTCATTTGAGATGTCATCAGTGATGTCACTGACCATGAAATTTAGGATGTAATAAGGTCATAAGCAGTGCGTTGCGGGGGTGCATGTTATAGTTAGCTCAGTTAACTATAACTGCTAAATTTCTATGGTTTTGTATGTGTGAAAACTGAGCTTAACTATAACGTCCCTGTAACCTTTGTTTTTTTTGAGTGACTATGGTTTTTTAATTTTAATTCCTAACTGTAACCTTTGAGAGTGAGGGAGTGTGAGTGTCTGAATGGGTGTGTGAGGGATTGCGTGAGTGTCTCACTGGATCTGTGAGTGGGTCCATGGGTGTCTGAGAGGGTGTTTCAGTGGGTCTATAAGTAGGTGTGCGAGTGCCTGAGAAGGTTCAGGAAAGAGATGAAACTTCGTTTCCAGCAAGCCAAAGCTGTTAGACAGCTCCTGCCTCCTGTAAACTGATTCTTTGCTATTGCTTGGAGGAACTGTCAGGTTCACTGAAAAAAAACAAAGGTTAAAGTAGTGTTTTATGTTGGTGAATTTCTCAGTGACAATGTTAACATCTTAAACTAAAAAAAGACAGAAATTCAGAAATTATAGTTAGCAGCACTAACTATAACTTGCAACCATTCAATGCACAGCTTATGACCTCGCATATTACATAACTCATGATCTGTTCTATAACATCATTGATGGCATCACTGATGACATCCCCCAATGAGTGTTAGTGTGTTTTATAGCTTACATTGTGACTGATAAATACCATATTAATTGTGTACCTAGCTTTGTACAGCCTGTGTCCAGCTAATGGGTAGAAGTGTTTACAAAACACATGTGCTCCTAATGCATCATAGGTATGAAGGGGTATTGAATGCATTATACGTTTTTGTAAAGAACAGTAACTTTGGGAGCAGGTGACAGCATGTTCCACACAAGTTAATTACTGCAAAAATACTTTTTTTACGATCCAACGAGGTCATAAGCAGTGCATGGTGGGGATTCAAGTTATACTTAGTGCTACTAATTATAACTGCTCAATTTCTGTGTTTGTTCAAGATGACAGGTGTATAAGTAAGGTGTAGGGATGAAATTACCTCTATGCTGAGAAGTAAGTCTTCCAAAACAGCTATAGAGACCATGGTATGGAAGCACACTACCCTGTCAGCTGACATATGTGCAACGTAGACTGTGGGTAGAGACTATTCTTCACAGTGATGAATGTCCATATTAGAGTCTAAGATGGAGTATCCTCTCTGTTGAGAACTGACAGTTTTAGTCAATATTGCAATACTATGATGAAATTAAAAGTAATAACTGTAAAAAAAATCTAAAAGAAATGTAATGATTTTATTACAACAGAACAAGTAAACATTACAAAACTACAACTGCATTAACAAACTATATGAACAACTATAATACAAACAACTTTAGAAATATATAACTTTTTCTCCGGCACTCATCAGCAGGCGCCAATGCCCCCCCCCCCCCTCCCCCCCTTTGCTTTATTTACCTTCTGGATTTTGATGTCAGTACCACTTTTCCAGTCTTTTAGTCATCTTACCTGCCAAAGAGTCTTTGAGTTCCTGCTATATCATAAGAGGCTTGGTTTTAAAGCAGCATATCTATAAATTACAGTACACAAAGCCTAGCACAGTTAACTTGTGCTGCTGAACTGCACAACTGTTCAGGCGCTTTGCATCCTTCCAACCTGAAGACACTGCTTCAAGAGGTAGTTATTGCTAAACAGCAGAATAATCGTAATCGTGATCGTGTTAACAAGGGATTTGTTGCTGCTTACATAAGCAGATAATGTTTTCCTCCAAAACTATTTTCATTTTCCTCCTAGAAAAAGACAAAATAACAAAAAAATATGCTGCATACAGATTAATAATTGATAAGTGATACATCACTATATTGTCTTAGCTTTACTACACTTTTCACCCACAAGCACATATTTATATCTAGTGCATCAGCAGCTTATTATTTATACTGAAACAATCCACACCCTCAGTCTATTTTCATATTTTCACAATTAAATCAGAACATGTCATGAACTCTGCTTCCATGACAGTTTACAAAGTAACATATTCATCTTGACACACCTTTGCTAACACTCGTCATAAAGTTTCACTCTAGAAATAGCAATATCACCACTCAAACATCTCATAGGGCTAAAATATATACACAATGAGATATATAAGAACAGTAGAGCTTGTATTACATTCTTTGTTTTTAGAACTTGAACAGTAATTCCTTTACTTAAAAGTATATACAGTTGAAACACTTCCTTTTTAACACAATCTGCAAACCTAGTTCATATCTCTCTACATTGTGTACCTCTCAAAAGCTATATTAACACATCCACACCTCCCAAAGCAGCTTTTTACTCGGTAAACCTGTAGAATAAGTTTACTAACATTAGTGCACTTGCTGACCTAGCACAACAAAGTTTATAAAATATAATATTAAATATCTGAACTTGTAGTTCTTTCTTAAATGCAGATGAAGACACCAGTCTCTTTCAGCTCCACATAAATTCACTTCTGAGTTCAACTCAAACAGACTTCCTTCTCCAAAGCACCAAGGACAAATGAAGCTACCTCTGGTTTTTCACCCACTCACATCACAGCATTTCTTCAACCATGTAAAAAGAATGGCAACTATTGGTTGAGCCTTGGCCTTTTTTCCACCTCCCCCAATATGATCTTGCAAGATCATAAAACACCTTGTGGCAGGCTCCATTATTTTCCATGCGGGTCTCGGAGTGTCAGCAATTTAGCCTCTGAGTGTCTTGCGGGATCACCTGAGTCTCATGAGCTAAACCTCACTTCCTGCAGCTTGCACTCACTCCACTCTCGCGAGACTTTCATGGGATTTTAACACAACTGTGGGGAAATAGTATATGGAAAGCACTAGCCTCTCCACTGAAAACCCTCAGTTGGATAATGGGTGTGAATACTAAAGTATGAGAAGGGGCTACACTCCGCTTTCAACTCTCTCTCTCAAATGATAATTATGTATAATTGGACATGTGCAGGGACTGACTGCTCCCTTGAGACCATTTTCTTGCATAACATATGTACATAGTAGGGTGTGTGTGGAACTGGAATCACGTTTTGAGACCTCTCTCGCTCTCTCTCAGATAACAGGTGTGTATGGTAGTGAGTGGTGGGGGACTGGCCTCCTGTCAGACAAATCAGAAGATGGGTGGGCGTACTAGGGTATGCAGATAGAGTAAACTCTCCTTTAAAACCTCTGTCTCTGATGGCGGTGTGCATAGTAGTGAGTGAAGAGGGACTGCTCTTTCCTCTCAGACCTCTCTCTGAGATTACCAGTGTGCATATTCGAGTGTGTACATGGACTGGCCTCTCTTGTAAGACCTGTCTCTCAGATGTCGGGTATGGATAGTAGGGTGTGTAGAGAAAGAATGGTCTCTCAACTAAGAAATCTGTCTCAGGTGGCAGTTGTGCATAGCAGGGTGTGTGGAGAGACTGGCCTTTTTCTCAGATGACCGGCTTGTATAGTAGTACAAGGGAGGGACAACCGTCTCTAGTCAGACTTCTTTTTTAGATGACTGTATGCGTAGTAGGGTGTGGAGAAGAACTGGCCTCTCCTTTCAGACCTCTTTCTCAGATTACAGGTGTGCGAGGTAGAGTGTATGGAGAGAGACTGGCCTCTCCAAGGAGACGTCTCTCTGACGTTGAATGTGTACAGTAGCTTGTGTGGATGACCCTTAACTCTACTCACAACACTTACCAAGCATAAATAGTAAACTTTGATAAACACCATCTCCATTAATACTCCTTCCTACAGCAGCAAGTGTGTATACTAGTTTATTCAAAGATCACCTACTCCTTTCTACTTTTCACAATCCCGCAAGAGTAGGAACATAGAAAAATTAACATTCTAATCATCACAGTACTTACCTCTTAAAAATGTCCTCTCAAAAACAAGAACTATTATATGCATTACTACTAATAGTGTATTGCTAGTTCATCTACTCATTTTTATTATTCATGATCCTGAGAGAGGCCCGCGATATCATACAAATTAGTCAGGCAATATACATTTAATTTTCTTTACAGTACTTATCCCTTACACACCTCCTCTCTAAAGCTAGAGGGACAGCATGCTTTTCTGCTGCCCCATTATATAGTTTTTTTTACTTCATTTCCACAACACCAATTTTTCCCACTTAACAGTAATGAAAGCCATTTAATTTCTAACATTCCAACAACCAGCCAATCAAAGCCCTCGTGAGAGTGTGAAAGCTCACGGGAAAAAGTGGCCTCTCAACCAATCTTAGGACTACATTTTTGATTTATCGCCCTCGAGGCTCGGGGGACCCTCGCATGTCCAATTGCCAAAATATGCAATTATTTTTCGCTCTTAATTTCCCAAAAACTATTCAACAGATTTACACCAAATCACAAAAAGCACAATCTGTGGATTCAGGCTGAATCTGGGCTAATTCCATTCAGCAATTTTTGCTGCAGCCCTGGTTAAAGAAGTTTATGGCAAATGTGTGGTGATTTTACATTTTGGGACCCCCCCTTTTTTCTCAAGCCCTGCTTGATGGATCACCCCAAAAGTATTACATAAGGAGCTGAGGTGGTTGAACTTTTCAGAGCTGGGGGAGGGGTCGGAAGTAGTTTTCAAGGCTGGGGGAGGGGCTAGTTTTCAGGGCTGGGGGGTCGGGCTAGTTTTCAGAGTGGGGTGGGTTGGAGATACTTTTCAGGGCTGGAGGTCAAGTCTGGTTTTCAGGGCAGGGGGTAGGGGGTAGTTTTCAGGGCTGGGGGGTTGAGGTACTTTTTAGGGCTGGGGGGTTGAGGTAGTTTTCAAGGCTGGGGGTCGGGGGTAGTTTTCAGGGTTGGGGGAGGGTCATCGTTTTTTTAATTAGGGGTTAGGGTATTAGGCCTAAGGGCAGTGGAAGGGGTTGGGGTAGCTTTAGGGAGATCGCTGGGGTCGGTATAGTTTGTTAAGGGACAGGGGGAGGGGAATGGTTAGTCTGTCGTTTTTAGGGCTTAGGGGAGTGTGGGGTAGCTTTTAAGGTTTGGGGGTTAGTATTGTTTTAAAACAGGGGTTTGGATTTTAGGCTTAATGCCAATAGTAGGGGTTGGGATAGTTGTAGGGACAGTGCAAGGAGGTTGGAGGGGGTTGAGGCTTTTTTTAAGGGACAGCATTGGGGTTGGGAGAAGGTGGGGGTATTTGTACCTCCTGTGCAGGGGGAGTTTGTAGCTTAGGGTTTGGGGAGGGGGATTGCGACCTTGGCCATGCATACCTCTTTACCATTCATGCCTTTACTACAAATTTATGTAGTAAAGGCTTTCGTGGTAAAGGAATGCGTTGTCAAGACGCATTTGTGGTTTAGGCTATGAGGTAGACGTGCGTGGTTTATCCAGTCGTGTCACTATTGTACAACCAATGTATATGTTAACTACGGTCTGTCTGCAATTATAATTGGGATTTAGTTTCCATAGGAAAAGCGTTTCTTTGTTTTGCTAAAAACTTGGGCACCATTTGATGAATCTTCACGAAACTTTCAAAACTAGTATGCCACTCACTTCAACTACTGTTTGGAAAGGTTCAGGGTGATTCATCAAGCGAGGACCAAGAAAAAGGGGGGGGGCCAAAACACATTTTCCACATGCTATTTCCCATAGGGATTTTAGACTACTACAGTCGGAACCGCTGGATGGAATAAAATCAAATTTGGCAAAAAGCTAGATCTGTCAGGAAAGAGCCTTTTTCGTAATTTGGTGTTGATCTGTTCATTAGTTTTGGAGTTCTAAAAGAAAAAAGATTTATGTAGATCTATGGACGTGAATCCTCCACAGATCTGATAGGCTGCCACCACTTAAATCAAGAAGTGGTGACAACCACCCTGGGCCTCAGACTTGAATAGGTCCCAAGAAAAAAAGAGTTTAAAAGACAAGGGGCAGGATAGGACGACCCCACCCCCCTAGGCCTGGTGGTGGTGACGCACTGGGAATCCACCGCTGGGCCAAAATCTTTATTTTATTTTTTTACTGCAAATTTGTGGAGGATCCACGAATCCGAGGTAAAAAATGTTTACCCATATTTGAAAAAGCACGTTCTCTGGCATGGTACTGGGGGGGTATATGTGTGGTAATTAGGGGAGAAGGTGTGCATCTGGCCCCACCTGCCAGGTCAATTTCAGCCCAGGAGATCCAATCCGCTAAAGCCTGCTCTCATTTGGCGGGAGCAATTTCAAAGCTCCCCCCAAGCGAGAGCAGACTCTAATTCTGTTCCCAGCAGGCAGGCAAATAAAAAAGGATCCCATTGGCTGGTAGCTGACTTTTCATGTTTCCCTGCCTGTACAGGAGCAGGCAGGGAATAGAGATGAAAATGATATTCCCGCCCACAGGGAGCAGCATTTTTAGCTTCTCTCTGCGGGTGGGTGCAATGCCGGCTCTCGCTGGATGCGAGGAGCCAGCTGAAGTCGCGGCGCATTGGAGCTCCCCCCGTCAGCTCCCAACAAGGAGATGGTGGGTGTGCTGGGTGGGCCCCAGGGCACGCACCCTTGGTTGGCTGTGCCCTAGGAAATGGGGTCCCCAGGGCCTAAATCTGCCTGGGGAAGGAGCCGTGAGGCCCCTCTTTAATTGTTGGCCCAGTCCCAGGGGATATGGCTACAGGGGCCGATATAGACCTGTGGAGGGGGATTATGTACCCCTCCCCCTTAATAAATGGCAGGGCACTGGGGGATGGGGTTCCTAGGGCTGAAATCGGCCCCCGGAGGGGTGTATGAAGCCCTCCTCCCCCTTTAATCATGGTCAGGCCCCGGGGGTGGTGGTATGCCCCTCCCCAATCAACAAGCACTGGCGTTGCCAATAGGTCTCGCATTAGGAAAGTTTGACCTATTGGTATTGTAAATGACAAATTTTGTATTTATGTGTTGGTTTTGAAAATAGCAAAATGAATAGCTTTGTCATTTACAATGCCAACAGTTTTAACTTTTGCAAATGTGACACCTATAGCATTTGTAATGCAATATGTGTCGTATTTACGTGACTTAGATGTATTGATATTACAAATAACAATGGCTTTTAATTTTTTTAATAATTAATACTTAAATAAAAGGTATTGTAATTTATAATGGCAATAGCTTTAACTTTTGTAAATAACTTTTGTGAAGATTATGTTCAGTGTATTTTATTGTGACGAAAATCCAAGAACAGAAGTGAAAAAATGTAACATCTTTTTATGACCTTTTGTAATAAAGCTTGAAACATTGACAGAACATATTTGAACCAGTTGTTGTTGAATGGTTGCACAGATTGATGCTGTGGTGGCGCTGAGTGATGTTGTGGTGGCAACGAGTGATGCTGTGGTGTTCAGTGGTGCTGTTGTAGCGCATAGTGATGTTGTGGTGCCCCTGAGTGATGCTGTGGTGCCCCTGAGTGATGCTGTGGTGGTGATGAGTGATGCTGTGGTGATTCAATAGATAGAGTGAGTGTGATAGATAGAGGGAGGGTGATAGAGGGAGGGCGATAGAGGGAGGGCGATAGAGGGAGGGCGATAGAGGGAGGGCGATAGAGGGAGGGCGATAGAGGGAGGGCGATAGAGGGAGGGCGATAGAGGGAGGGCGATAGAGGGAGGGCGATAGAGGGAGGGCGATAGAGGGAGGGCGATAGAAGGAGGGCGATAGAGTGGTAGAGTGAGGGCGATAGAGTGGTAGAGTGAGGGCGGTAGAGTGGTAGAGTGAGGGCGGTAGAGTGAGGGCGGTAGAGTGGTAGAGTGAGGGCGGTAGAGTGAGGGCGGTAGAGTGAGGGCGGTAGAGTGAGGGCGGTAGAGTGAGGGCGGTAGAGTGAGGGCGGTAGAGTGAGGGCGGTAGAGTGAGGGCGGTAGAGTGAGGGCGGTAGAGTGAGGGTGGTAGAGTGAGGGTGGTAGAGTGAGGGTGGTAGTGAGGGTGGTAGAGTGAGGGCGGTAGAGTGAGGGCGGTAGAGTGGTAGAGTGAGGGCGGTAGAGTGAGGGCGGTAGAGTGGTAGAGTGAGGGCGGTAGAGTGAGGGCGGTAGAGTGGTAGAGTGAGGGCGGTAGAGTGAGGGCGGTAGAGTGGTAGAGTGAGGGCGGTAGAGTGAGGGCGGTAGAGTGAGGGCGGTAGAGTGAGGGCGGTAGAGTGAGGACGGTCAAGCTTCTGGGGTGCAATGGAGCCCTACCATTTAAGGAGTCTAAAATTTAGATCAGCCTTATGAAGATTTGGGAGTGCAAGGGACTCCTCTCCACAGTTTGTTACACCACTTTAACAAACCTATCACAATGACAACCCAACCCACTAATTAACAAAAAGCACATTTCCGGACTGAACTTCGTAGAAACTAGGTATTAGCTGCAGAAAAGATGTGCATGAAATCAATCGCACCCCAGCATGATAAAATGTGGAATAACTGTCCACTACGAGTACCCGGAAAGATGTGTAAATAGAATCTACTACATTTTGTACGACAAAGTATATAAGAATGATGCACGCTTATCAAATAGTGAAATGCATTCATGACATCCGTACATAACACAATGAAATTCTGACCCAACATTGAATATGAATTTATAATTATCACATCTGACTTTCCTCACTGACATTCTGCAGAGCACTGGTAAATTTCTGTAGAAAAACTGCAGAAGTGATAGTATAAATTCAGGCCAAAGGGTCAAAATTCAGGACTAAAGGTCCTTTTTACAGACCCATCTGAGGAGGGCGCACGATTATAAAATATACAGCTGACAGAAGTGCAAGCCAAAATAGATTTATGTTCTGTAGTTGTATTACACATTGGAGTATTGAGCAAACATTCAAATATTTAACGTATTTAATGATGAAAAACTAGCAAACCTACACCTCCCCAGTAGAATGTGACAGCTGACCTTGAATGATGGTGCTAGGAGCAGCGCTATGCTTATGGACGTAGAATTAGAGTTCACAGACTGTTGCACTGCTAGAGAGTGAAACTGAGTGAGAAATGATGGTGAGAAAGGAGGACGGAAGGATATCAACAGAGATGGAGAGACAGAGTGTTGGAACAGTGAGAGTGAACAGTGGGAGAAGGGGAAAGCATGGTTGGCTAGCTGAGAGAGAGGAAGAACAGATGGTGAAAGTTGAGAAAAAGACTAAGATAAGATGGGGCAGAGAAAGGCGTGAAAAAGATGCAGAAATATGCTGAGGGCGGTGGAGAGGAGGTGGAAAAGAGGAAACAGTTAGAAGGGCAAATAAAAAAGAGAAAGCATGTGGGGAGAGAGGCAGACCATGGAAAGGTGGGGTAGAGGAGGAAACAGATAGGGGAGAGCTGGGTGGGTGAGGGTGTGGCGTAGCGGACAGAGCTACTGACTTTAGAAACCCAAATAATAAAGATGAGGGTTTTTGCATAGGTCAAAAATATTTTAGAGAAACCCTGACGTGCATTTGCACCAATGTAAACTCACTTCCGTGTGCATGACGCTCACCGGTCTGGGTAGGAGGACATGCCTTGGCATAAACATAAAGGGAGTTCACCCCTACTTTTCCAGGGACACTCCAGTAAGGTTCGGGATTCCCGGAAAACTGAAAATCCGCCCTTGGAAGCGTGAAGCAGGGAGTGTAGATTGGGGCCGGGTTCTTGTCTGAGTGCATGCAGCCAACGGGATGAGAAGTGTCACATGAACTGTGGCTTCTAATACAGAGGATCACACGCGAGGACAGTGTGTACTTAGTGTGAGAAATGCATTTACCGAATGGGGCGTGGCCATGTCGTGTCCTCCAAAAGGAGGATATTTATGGGCCCCAGAGAGGCTTGGCAGGCCTGCACAGTCTCCCTGATGTTAACCAACCTCCTGTGAGGCTTGCCAAGCATCTTAGAATGACAGTTCTATTAATTTAGCGTTTAAAGTAAATACTGAGCAGATGTGGCGTAAGAGACGGACCTGCCAGTTTTTGAACTGGGGAACCAGGTTTGAATACCGGTTACGGCTCAACATCCTGTGATCCTGGGCAAATCACTTTATTTTCCTGTGCTTTAAAAATGCCATGACTTTGTGTAATGTAACTGGTGCTCGGCTAAAGAGCTTTGATGCTCTCGGGCCAATATACCACTTCTCTGCTATTTCTTAGTGTTGTAAATAAAAAGGGTTGTTACTGCCCAGTGCAAACTTCGGGAAAGTGAGTCTTGATTCAAACATCTGACTGCAGTTCACCACATACCTCAATAGCGAGCGTTTAACTCCCCGAGACGTCCCGCAGAAAATTGCAAATATAAACAACACCCCTCCAGCAGAATGTGACGGCTGACCTTGAATGATGGTGCCAGGAGCAGCGCTGTGCTTATGGACGTAGAATTAGAGTTCACAGACTGTTGCACTGCTAGAGAGTGAAACTGAGTGAGAAATGATGGTGAGAAAGGAGTACGGAAGGATAAACAGAGATGGAGAGACCGAGTGTTGGAACAGTGAGAGTGAACAGTGAGAGAAGGGGGAAAGCATGGTCGGCCAGCTGAGAGAGAGGAAGAACAGATGGTGAAAGTTGAGAGAAAAGACTAAGATAAGATGGGACAGAGAAAGGCGTGAAAAAGATGCAGAAATATGCTGAGGGCGGTGGAGAGGAGGTGAAAAAGAGGAAACAGTTAGAAGGGCAAATAAACAAGCATTAAGAGCGGCCGTGAAACTGAAAGTATGGCCGGCCAGCCATGATTAATTAGGGGAGGAGAAGCCGCAGAGCGCACGCTGGGCGAAGCCCTTTGATGTGCTGGCGGCCGTTAAAAAATGCAATTAGGAGGGAGGGAGGGAGGCTGATGCACGTGCTTGTTTGGTCACGTGATTCACGTGAACTCAAAGAAAACCGCACCAAAAAGCCCTTGGTTTGACGAGGATTTTGAGCACTTGAATTCTCGCTCCGCTCAATGCGCATGCGCATTGATAGGTTGCGAGACCTAAAAAGGTGCTGAGCCCTGGTGGATGGGGCCCCTGGGCTGAAGTCTGCCCAGTGAGGGGGGACTATGGGCCCCCCTACCCATTTACTAATTGGCCGAACCCTGGGGAATGGAGTCCCCAAGGAAAAAATTGGCCATGGAGGGGGCTGTGAGCCCCCCCTTTACAAAAGGCGCTGGGTCCTGGGGGGGATGAAGTCTCTGGGGCTGAAAATTGCCTAGGAAGTGAGGGTTTCATGCCCCTGCCCGCTTTACAATAGGGCTGGGCCCCATAAGATGGGTTCCCAGGGCTGAAATCGCCTTGAGAGGTGGGGGCTACATGCTTCCTCCTCATAATTAACTGTGGTTGGCGGCCCCGGGACGGGAGGCAACATACCCCCACCAGTAAAATAAGTTTGTGTATATGTGTATATATATATAGATATATAATATATCCCCAGGGATGGGGTAAATGGGGCCCAGAGAGGGGGACACTGCCTCCCCCCCCCCCCAAAATGTGCTGGGCCCCGGTAGATAAGGTCCCCGGGGATGAATTTAATGCAGAGATGGAGGCTACGTGGGTTGGCTGCATGCGAGGGTTGGTTGCAGGCGCTACAGCCAGCACCTCACTGCGCACAGCCGGTTGCATGTGGGTTTGGCCGCAGGCAACAGACCATAACTTGTATTTGTAAAGTGTACATTCACTCAAGGGTATCTTGACGCTGAATAACAGATCTTTATTGTTACCCAAGTTAATGGTGCTCCTTTTATAAACCTCAGAAGGATGAAAGTCTAAGTTGACCTGCTGGGATTTGAATGTGTGACCATGAGGTGGAACACAGCCCTCTGCAATGGATGCATCAGTCCACTAAGCCACTAGACTCAGCCACGACCAAGCAAGGCCCAGCGTCCGTCCCCCACCCTGCATGGCAAAAAATCTGTGTGCACCAGGGGGCTGGCTACATGTGGGGGTTGGCCACAGGGCTTTGCCACAGGCCAATCCCTGTGGTCAACCCCCCGCCATTCACAGCTGAAGGCCCTGCATGGCTGCTGTTTGATTGATTTTATGGTAATTAAATATTATTCTACATTAAAGAAACTAGAAATTCATAAAAAAACAAGGTTACAGGAACAGTATAGCTAGGTTCAGATTTTATACACACTAAACCATAGAAATTTAGCATTTGTTATCTCATGTAACTACAACGTGTGCCCTCACCATGCATTGCTAACTACCCCACATATTATTACATCACTTATGACGACTATGCAGCAGCGGCTCGTGCAGGTAAGAGTGGTGTAGCCGGGTTGGGGGGGGGGAGGGGAGATTTAGTCGGACTGCAACAGGGGAAAATTAAAAATGTAATTTTCCCTTGTGGTCGTCTGTTGAATCCCCCGCCCCATCCTCTTACCTGCACGGGCCGCTGCTGCTTCTATGACATTGATAATTTCACTGCAACATTTGATGTGCAAAGATTGATGAGAAAACTGCATGGCGGGGGCACGAGTTATAGTTACTTTAGGGCAGGATTGATTAGATTGATTTTTGTTATTAGATTCCTTTTTTCTAACAACGTTTTTGAATATTTGTATAGATTTATGTCCACATTGTCTTCATGTTGTTTTGTTGGACAACACTATAAAATTAGTGTCGACTGTCATTAATAAACTGCAATTTTAAGTTTCGTGAGATGATTAGGACTTCAAATAAAGTGATTGCTCAGTAAACATGGCCTGGAGTTCAAGAAGTCTGATTTTAAAACTAATATGGAATGTGCAGAATAAAAGTGATGCATATTTTATCAAAAATATGTAGATTCTTTTTTTCTACTGATGCAACATATACTTTAACAAAAATGAATTTACTGTTGGATATAAAACACTGTATTGATAAAATGCTACTCCTACAGTTATATCCAAAAATGACCTAAATCGCACGGTAGCGAAAATCCCTTTTTTTGCCCATGTAAATCTGGAGGACATTCCATTGGTGGAACTTTCTCTTATACATCCCTGGATGGAGGAAAAAAGTGCTTGTGATAGTCCTCAGTATTTAGCGCTACCACTAGAAACAGTTGATCTTCTATTTCCACCCAACTCTTAATCGAGCCATAAGCAACGATTGGCCGGTAACTATACACTCATCACCTAATGCTCAAAATGCTACCTTTCTTAAGAAACATTGTATACAGCATCTGGGTCGCTATTTTATAAACGCCCATATGCGATAAAATAGTTAGAGAAACGTGCCAGGGCATATTGCGCTAAAGTTAATCCTTTATCGCATAATCTGCTGCATTATTTGTCTACCCTTGTGCTATAATTACCACGGCTGCCCCAAGCCCACAGATGTCTACATAACGAAAGCAAAATGTCAACCAGCCTGATGCTGCATACCGTTATCAAATGGGAAAGCAGGATGCTCCTAATTGACGTGAACATTCGATTCATATTTGAAGTTACCTATGGATTTAAGTTGTTTGGCTTGTGAACAGTTCTCGTTGTTGGCACTCTAATAATAATACACCCAAAACATCATACTAGCCTTGTTTGAAATGTAGGGTGTCTTCGCTCCGCTCTCTATTCTAACCTGAAAGGCAACCATATGTTAAGGCCTGTGGAAAGGGACATCGCCTCAGTATACTGTATACTTATACAAGGAAGTAAAGGCAACTATTCCAATTGAGAAAATGCGAGGCATGTAGGGCCAAACTTGCGGTGAACTTATTTAAAGGGGCATCTAACGTATTTCATTTACTGTGAGCACCCAGTTTGCATTCGACAGTGTATGTACATACTACGATCTATTCTTGTTAAGTGCGCCGTCATTGAAAATACTTCTGCCTCTAAATCGGAATAGGATACAAAAAGCTAGCAATGCTACAGGCTGAAAGGAGGACGCTGGTTAACCAATGCACGTTACCCTCAGATTGTCCCTGGCTCGGACATTTTGTCAGAATTTCTGGTGGTCCGGTGTGTCAATTGAGCAGCGCTTCCCGCTGGGATGCAATACGCGCCTCTGCCCCTCTGTGCGGCTTCTTTTACAAGTGCCATTTCAAGGCGCGCTGTTTATTATTCCAGCCTGCCTTGTTTTTGTAGATGCTCGTGGCGGCAGCAGGAGGCACGACACCCCCGCGAATCCATTGTTTTTCTATTCAAAGGAACCCATCATTCAGGTCAAAGACATTCCACAGGGGAGGGGGCTGTTAGCAGCACGCGCTATCTGCGGCACAATGAGCGGCGTGTTTGCTTTGGGAATTCAGGGTAATTAAGGAGGGACAGTAAACTGAGGGATATACTGGGAGGGACAGCCCAGGTAAAATACCACACCAAGGCCCACTGCAGCTGTTCCCTTCAAATTAATTCTGTAACGCCTTGGAGGCCATGGCTTTGACCTTGGTGTGAAGCGACAATTTTAGCTAGGAAAAAAACACACAGGGCTATGTCCCGCTGTCATCCGTGTCCGCAACACGTGCCAAGCCCGCTGCACGTCAAGGTAAAGTTCATGATGGACCAGCTTTTCACACTACGAGGATCATAGCTATACTTTGAAAGGCGGACAGTTTAGTCGCTTGCATACACTGAGGTGATGGCAACTATAAAAGCATATGTTTACTGTGCGCTCAGACACGAGATTAAAATATATTATATGGTGTGCGCCTGCACTGGCACTGATACCGAATGGATGTTTTACGATTGATATCGGGCGTCCTGCGCCTTTACAGCATGTACCAAGGACGTCTACGGGGTGGGGTGGGGGGGGGGGGGGCAGTCCTTAACCTGTTAGGGTTTTAACAAAAGTTCCCTGGAAACGCTGGCTGAGCTATGCACCGGAAACACATTGCGCTATATGAACACATACAATCGCCAGCTTCCTAAACCACCGGCTTCGTCACTTATTGCACGAGGCGGGAAACGTGTTGGTCGCTTGCAAAACTCTTGTGAGGACACCCCTGCAAAGCCCAGAGGATTCATAAACAAATGCGCACACGCATCTATCTACCCCATGACGCATAGGAGATATTTACTATGCGTGTTTCTATTTTGTTAAGTGTTTTTGCTGTACACTGGTCATAAGAGCACTGTACAAAGTAGCTTAAAAAAGGCATACGCAGGAAAGATCAGTAGGGGCGATAGCCATTCTAATGCTGCGGCCAAACTGCCCCAGGAGTCGCACCAGGATTTTGAGTTATTTGAAAAATGTCGTCCGTGCTCTCCAGCAGTCTTTGCAATAGCTGGAGGCGGAGGGCGTGGAGAAGCAAACCCACCCTCAGCAAGCTAAGCTTACCTGGGCTCGGAGAGCCCCGGGCGTGCACTGCCGCGGATGTTAATTCAGCCCTCCCGTATAAGCATTTCGGGCTCCATAGTGACTGGTTAAATCTACTGCACCGTTTTCTTCATACACCGTAATGCTGGTGTTTCCTCTTACTGAACGTCACTGTGCATGTGGTCGTTACCCCCTCCCACCACCCACTATATGGATCTTGTTTCTCTTCCACCAAACTTATGTTTCGCCCATGTGGTTGATGTCCTTGACATTACCGCAACTCGTTTCCTATACGCTACTTTTCTCGTTTCTCGCTTTCTCGACCTGATTGTGTTGTCACTTTAAATTATTTTATTTCCGACACTTTTCCTGCGTCTCTGTTACTTCTGTTCTGCTTTTCTCTCACTCCATGCACACCTGGCCGCAGCTGCCGTCGCCCTGCAGCATCTGGTGGTTTTGCCTTCTGGCATTCATTCCTTCTTATGACTGCCCTCTCCAGTCCTCCTAATCTCACCTGTTATCTTTTTATTCTCACATCTCTTGTCCTGATGGACCAGTTTATGATTTCCGTGCTATTCCTCTAGTCTAGCCCATCACAGACATTCTCACAGACCTAAGCCTCTTGCTGCCCTGCATTTTGCGGCTGCCCTCCTGCCCCAGGTGCTGCCTGCCTCCCTCCCTCCGCTGGCGCCTGCCATGCTGTCCCTCCCTGCCTTGCTCTCTGTACAGCTCCACCCGCCCTGGGGCCTCACCTGTGCTTGTGTGCGTGTGGGGGAGGCGCCCTCCCTCGGGCGCACACATGACAGCACAAGCACAGCCCCTGCCCCGGGGCGCCCGTGATGCAGGCCGAGCTGGCGGAGCTGCGCAGCCGGGGCACGGCTTGAAGCAGGGAGCCCACCCCCGCCAGGTGTGCGTCTGGTAGGACATGGTAAGTGGCTCTACGGCCCCCTGAGGGGAGGGTGTTCGGGTATGCGCCCACCTCCCCCTTGCCCTGGTATTAGGATTAGACGCGCAGGTTGGCAGCGCCCCGGATGACAATGGGCGCACGGTCCCTTTAAGGGGCGGCTGTGCCTCCCGGTAGCTGAAGGTCATTAAAACACAAAAGCGCTCGGCGCCGCGGTCCAATATAGCGCATGCGCCCTGGCCCGAGGACTGGGCGCTCATAGCGAGAGGAAGGCAATATGGCGAGGATGCCTGGCAGCGCGGACTGCGGCACCGGCCCGGCGGCTGCAGCAGGGGGCGCCGGGGGAGGGGAGCCCGGCCCGGGCGAGCAGCACCCCCGCCTCCTCCTGCTTCCGCAGCCCGGCAGTGCAGGCGAGGAGGAGGAGGAGGAAGAAGAGGAGGAGGACGACGACGACATCCAGGAGGTGCGAATACCGGGCAATGATGATGATGATGAGGACGATGACATCGAGGAGCTGCTGGACGACGACTACGATGATCTGGAGAGCAGCCGCGAGCCCGAGCTGCTGGCCGAAGAGGAAGATGAGGAGAGCATGGCCCTGGAGTGGGAGGAGGGCATCCTGCAGCCGGGTGGGCAGCTGGCCCCGGTGCGCAGCCTGGCAGAGCAGGAAGACTCGGGAACTCTGCCGTCCTCCTCCTCCACGTCCCTCTCCGCGTCCGCGCTGGAGGCTGAGGAGCTGCTGCTCCTGCGCCAGCTGCAGCAGCACCAGCCCCCGCGGCCGCCGGAGCGCGCGCGGCTCAGCGAGAACACGCGACTGGCCACGCGCTACGCGGTGCGCATCTTCCGCGAGTACCTGAGCGAAAAGGCGCAGAGTCCGGACTTCGAGCGCATGGACAAGGCTGCGCTGTGCCGCGTGCTGCGCTCCTTCTACGCCGAGGCGCGCTCCAAGAGCGGCCAGCTGTACAGCAAGAGCTCACTCATCAGCATCCGCTCGTCTCTCAACCGCTACCTCAACGAGCCGCCCTTCAGCCGAACCCTGGACCTGACCAAGGACCCGGAGCTGCGCGCGGCCAACCTCACCCTTGCTGCTGTTATCCGGCGCCTGGAGGAGCAAGGCGCCGGGCCTGTGGTCCAGAAGCAGGCCATTACCCGCTCTGACCTGCGCCGCCTCTACACATCCAACGTTTTTAGCATCCAGACCCCATTCGGCTTACTCAATAAGGTCTGGTTTGAGGCCTGCATGTACTTCTGCACACGGGGCCGTGAGAATCAGCGTGAGCTGCAAGAGGGCTCTTTCGGCCTTGCTATGGACGAAGATGGCCGAAAGTTTGTCTACTTTAAGGCTCTTGGGCCTTATCATAAGTCACGCTCATCATCTTGGAGCAAGAAGCGGACTGAAGGCGGTGGAGGGGGCACAGCCCTAGGCAATCCCAGCAGTGACGAGGAAAACCTGCCACGTATGTATGAAACGGGCACTGAGTTTTGCCCCTATGCCAGCTTTGTAAAGTACCTGTCCAAGCGCAACCCACTTTGTCGAGCCTTCTTCCAACGGCCTCGTGACCACTGCAGTGAGAGTGATGTTACCTGGTATGAGAACAAGGCCATTGGCAAGAACTTACTTGGCACCCGCATGCAGATGCTCTCCAAGGCTGCCAAGCTTTCCAAGACCTACACAAACCATTGTATTGGTGCTGTGTCGGTAGCCACCCTCAATAGCATTGCAGGCATTGGGACTAGGCTTGGCCCACCTTACCTGCTGGACGTGGCAACTGCAGCTCTCAATGGGACTCGCTACCAGAACCGACCACTTCCGGGCAATAACACGCCCTATATACTACCCAAGCCCAGCGGCACACTGGACAACAAGCATGAGGTGGCTGTTGCCATCAAGCGCACCATGTACGATCCAGTGCAAGTGTACTGTGGGGATCCTGGCCCACCTTCCCCCAAAAGGATGTGCCTCCGCCCCCCGCCACCACCACCCTCAGACTCCAGTGACTGCCTGCTGGTGTTGTCCATCAAAGGTGAAACCCAGCAGCTTCCTTTGCTCTCCATTCCATCCCCAGCCATTAACAGTGCTCCCCAAACCAACGGGCATGCTGTGCATACACCACCTACCATGGTGCCCTCTCCACTTGTCATCTCACCCACACAGGTAATGGCATTTCCTTTTGTTCATTCTCATGATTCCTTAACCTAGATTTTAACATTGCAGGAACTTTCTACTGCTCACCTGGGAAAAAGAAGTTCGAAATCCGTATCCCAAAATAAGTGATGAAAGAGGTACATTTTGTGAAGTTTTCAAAGCGCACGTACTTCTGGATGAGAAGTCTGTGTCTTCGCAACCTCATGCACTGTACTACCTACCGTTTCATACTCCTTTATTTACTCCTATTTGAAGACTGTTGAAAATGACAGCACATCCTTCTTTGCACATCACTGTCCTCCGATTAATATTCCTTCATCGCTAAGTTATTTAAGGCACCTTCAGGGGAAGCGAAACTGCTTCTTGGTGCAGGTTGCCTTATTTCTGCCTTTGTGCACCCTTTGCTTGGTTTGCAGCTATTCAGTTCTCAAGCTGTGCATTTCACCTGAATACTGCCTCCATCATCCGACGGGGATTTTCCTTTAGATGTATATCCCCTATTTTATAGCAGTTCAGGGAATACTAAATTAAGTGTAAAATACGAAAATGTACTGAAAAAAGTTGGACGCTGTACTAATCCGACCTTCTCAATAAGCCTGAAAGGCAAAACAAGAAGTGCTGGGTGTCTAGCAAATAAAGCACAGGGATCTGCTCCTAATGGCATTACTATAATTTGATTTGGTTGTAAATTTGTGTGAATAAAATAGCTAAATATTGAAATTTATTACGAATGTTGCAGATGAGTATGAAGAAGTGCTCAAAATATAATTCAACTATATCTAATGGATCCACATTGTTCCACCACAGAAAATTCCTGTTTTACTTATGGTGAGCAGTGGAGACCTAAAACAGGGTGATGGTAGTACTATTGTGAGAAGAGAGTATGCGAGTGAGTGGAACGATTTTTACCACATTGGAAATGTCAGGTATCCTTTCTGTGCAGGACGGAAGGTGTCGTGGTTGTGTAAGCTTGTAAAGTGTCAAAAAGCCTGTCTCGTTGCATTCTCATATTATTTAACCCTTCGACCTGATGGCAGAGTTCTGAAATTGTTGCTTGAAAGTTGCTCTTCAGAGCTGTTTTTGCTAGAATTAATGAATAGTGATGGCGGCCAAGTACAGGCCCTCAAATCTTGATGCAGGTGCTGCTTTGCGTGATCAGTTTATCGTTTTATTGTTACTCTTGAGTCCTATGAACTCAGAACCCTGGTGAGGTGTTGGTTGAAATTGAAAAAAAGCCATTGGCTCCATCCTGATGGAAGGGATGTGGACCAGTCTTGGCTTGTTTGGCTCAGCAGTGAAGCAATCTTTGTTAGCAGATGACAAGCTCTCTCCTGCCCAGGCACTAATGTGTGCTTAATGGAAAGCAGTGTGGCACACACTGGAGCGCAGTGAACGTGCTATCCAGTGTCATTTTTTAAAAACTATTCAATATTACTTTATGCTGTTTGGTCACATGTTATGGCTTTTGTCATGAAGCGTTTTTGTACTAAAGTTGTTCTCCTCTAAAAGACTATACAAGCATGGCTCTGGTTTCAAGAGTGAGACTTAACCTGTTCTGTTGAGGAGACGTGCAGTTTTTCCAAATAGCTGTTTAGCAGGATCTTCCACTTGTTTGACCCAGAAAGCAGGATTACGTAAACAATGTCTTTAGGCCAGCTTAGGAGCACCATTTCTGAAAACAAACACTGCTCTGTGTGTACTAGAGAAGTTATCTACATTCGTATTGGAATTAAAAGTAGTCTGAAAACGTGAGCGACAGTGCAGATTGGAATTAAACTAATACCCTGTGGAATTTATGTTCAATAATTTAAATTATATGTATGTATGTTTTAGTGATAAAGTATTAATATATTTATTTAAAAAACATAATTAAACAAAATACTTTAACGTATTGGCTGAAAAAACAAATGTTAAAGTAACTTTATAGTTGGGTGAGAATTTCAGTGGCACGCAACTTGAAATGTAAAAAAACAGTGCAATCCAACAGTTCTATCTAGGTCTGGTAACTATAACTCATGCCGTAAGGTAACTATAGCTCATGCCCCAACCAAGCACAGTTTCTTCTTCAATAATTTAATTGCAAATCTTGCAGTGATATTGTCAAGAGGTCATGAGTGATGCAATATGTGGGGTAATTAGCATTGCAATAGGAGGGCGCGAGTTATGGTTACATTAGGGCACAAGTTAAAGTTACCAGATCTTACTATAACTGCTGCATTTCAGTCGTTTTGTACGTTTAAAATGGGCATTTGGTCGTTGCGTGGTTTGGGGTTGACCTCGCAAGGCCTGAATTGAAGCCAGGCCCAGTCCAACCACCATGCAGGCAGCCAACCCAGCGCTAAGCACTGCTGTGAGTGGCAGGGGATCGGCCACGCCAGGCCCTGTGGCCAACACTCCTGGAGACAGCCGAACCTCTGCTGCTCATGGCCTGGCTTGCAGCCAGGTCTTGTGTCCACCCCTGCTCCTGCCTGCGGGCAGATAACTCCACGCGGTGCACAGCTGCCGGCCGTGCTCAGCAGGGGCTACTTCCAACCCCACGCTGCGCATGGCCTTTAGCATGCACAGCGGAGAGTTGGCTTTCGGGCCCCGGAGACTCCATCCCATAGGGCTTTTTTCTTCCCATTATCAAAGGTCCAAAACATAATTGTGTCGATGGGGGGGCCCTGGGATCCCATCCCCCCTGATCTGAATTCCAATAAAAAGGGGAGAGGCCCCCTCTGACTGAGCCTTATTAGGCCTCAGGGACCTTACTTCCTGGGACTGCATGGTATTATAAAGGAGAGCGGGCAGCAGCCTCCCTACCTGAGCCTATTCAGGCTCTTGGGACCCCATCCTCCGAGGCATTTCTAAATAGATGGACACCACAGTGATCGTCCAAGGTACCCACTCGCCAACCACCATGTTGGGCGCTGCAGGGGCATCTCCAGCGCCCCCTGAGCTGGCTCCCTGCATGGTGTGTGAGCTGGCATTGCTCCCGCCTAGAGGGTGTCAACTAAGAATGAGCAACCCAATATACCCTTGAGGGCTTGGGCGGTAGATATGGAAGGGTAATTGTGCCGTCAAGGGTTTTTGTTAGACTATGACATTTCAAAATTATATATTATTTTGTGGTCCTATACATTTGACACCACTGATGCACAATTTGTGTCAGACAAAGTTTTTTAGACAAGTAGAGCTAATACCAAACGGTAATAAAAAGAGAGAGCAATAGCAGGGTGTATGGAAAAGTTCTCTTTGTTTTTAATTATTCACAAAACAAGAATAAAATATACATGGGTATATCATTTGTTGCAAAAGCTACAATAGGGAAAAATATTGATAAAACAGCCTATTTGCAGCAATTGTTGTAGCTTATCCACCTATTTACAAATTATATCATTAAAAGCGCCTAGAGGGAGCAGCTGTTTTCTGCTTACTTCCTCTGGGCAGAGGCAGCGTCTAATATGTGGGCTGGAAAACAAGTGTGCTCCACCCAGGCTGGGGAGCATGTTTAAAGCTCCCACAGGGTTGGAGCAGATATATCTTCTCTTCCCGTGCTGCTGCAGGCAAGGATGGCATGTTTGATCCTACCTGGCGGGAGATTTAAAAATATTTCTGCCAGGCGGGAGTAAACATATGTTTCCCTGCTTGCGTGAAAACTACTATCTTGCGGTGGGCTCAATAGGACAGAGTAATAGAGCTGGCCCTTGAGGATTGGTTGCCTGGGGCCTTAAGAGGATCAGGCAGGGTGGCTTCCCTCTGATGGGGGATTTAGACTCTGGGGGATGGGGTTCCTGGGATCAGTGGGCACCGAGGGAATGGGGGGCATGCGCTCTCCCCCCCCCCCTCCCCCTTACCATTTTGTGCCGTGACCCTGGGGGATGAGGTACTTGGGTCCTTTCCGTGTCTTGGACGGGGGCACACACCACCATTCACCAAAATAAACATTCCGTATCAACCCCCAGGCCTTGGCCCACCTATTTATTGTGCTGCAGATATTTTGGGCCCCACTCTGAAACTCCATCACTACTATCCCTATGTTTTATTTTTATTTAAGGACTCAGTCATTCATTTCAACAGATCCTCGCGATGTGAAATACTCAAGTTTATGAGCATTATTTCCGGAAAAACTACTGAACGGATTTACACCAAATAACAACAAGCATTTGCAATGCAATAGGTCTCGCATTAGGAAAGTGTGAGCTATTGGTATTGTAAATTACACATTTTTTAAATATGTGTTGACTTTGAAAATATATATATTAATAGTATCATTATTCACAAAGCCAATAGCTTACACTTTCCTAATGCGAGTCCTATTGGCTATGGCAATGCTTGTTGGTAGCAAGCAAGGACAGTGCTGTTGTGGTGCATAGTGATGATGTGGTGGTGTCCCCGAGGGATGTGGTGGTGTCCCCGAGGGATGTGGTGGTGTCCCCGAGGGATGTGGTGGTGTCCCCGAGTGATGTGGTGGTGTCCCCGAGTGATGTGGTGGTGCCCCTGAGTGTGAGGATGGAAGGTGAGCAAGGAGTAACAGGGTGCGTGGGTGCGAGAGCGAGAAAGAGACGTAGAGAGATAGGAGGAGAAAAAAAAATAACACACGAGTGGTGCACATGTAGAAAGGGAAAAAAGTTTAGTTAAAAACACCTGGCAACTGCTTATATTTTTCAATATTCAGCATTGAAAGGGAAAGTAGGTTAGCGAGAGGGATGTTACGGGGAGAGTGAGGGAGAGCGTTAAAATGAGAGAGAACTACAGGGGAGGAATGGAGATAAAAGAGAGCAAGGAGTAACAGAAAGAGCGTGGGTGCGAGAGGGAGAAAGAGACGTGAGGAAAGGAGCTTTTAGTGAGGGGCAAAAGGTCCACTGGTGAGCTTTAGCTAATGCATGGCGAGTGTAGGGCTAAAAGAACAAGATAGCGGGGAGTGCATTCCTTTCAAGTCTGATGCGGGGGTGGCTGGGGAGCAAATGGTGAGGCACATGCACTGGCCATAATCTGCATCCCAAAGCCCTCTGGCATCAACGGAAGGGTGGGCGGGAACAAGCACATGGGGTGTGAGCTTTAACGAAAGTAAGAGGGGGAGCAGGAAGTGAGGCCGAGCTCGCACTGGCGAAAGCAGTCCAAATGCCAGCTTCGCGCTTGAATGCCTCGCATGTACTGGCCATAATCCGCATTCCAAAGCCCTCTTGTTAGGCTTTCCTGGAGCCCCTACCTAATTTCTTGCAGAAGCAATGCGCAAGCGCATTAGCTACAGCGAGACCTAAAAAGCACTTTCTGAAGCAAGATCTAGCCTTCTGCCAAATTTGGTGTAAATATGTTAAGCGGTTTGGGCTGTAGTTGTGTCTAAAGTTCCTATAGAAAAATGAATGTGGGAAAACTGTTTTGGGACCCCTCCCTGTTTCTCAGCACCCTCTTGATGGGTCCCCCCAAAACTTCCAGTGCACAATGTAGTCCAACAGTAAAAAAAAAAAAAAAAAACACTTTTGGAAACTTTTGTGGAGATTTGACAAACTGTAACTAAGAAAGAAGCAAAGAAAAAAATGTATGTACTATGGAAACACTAATCTAACTATAACTACACCGGGAGATTTTGTGTGTGTGTGTGTATATATATGTATATATATATATATATATATTTATTACAAATTAAAAAAGGTAATGAGGGAGGTTGATTTTATTGTAAAAAGTTTTAGAATTAATATTTAGGAGTTAAAAATGATTCCTAGATGTAAGTTATTTTAAAATATAAATATAGATTTAATTTCAGGAGATATGTCGTTGTTACTTTGTTTTCGGTCCTGAGATTAAGGTTTTAAATTTGCATTATATTTTACTTGAAAACATTTTTAATATATTTTAATCATTTTTCCTATATTTTCCTTTAGCAAGATCTTTGCCTAGGTGGCTTATATCGCCACAAACAACTGGAATATTACTACTAGATCTAGGTTTAAACCTCCAGTTGGGAATGGTTAACAGTCAAAAAGTAGAGATTTACGCCCACGTGTATAAGTAGATCTGCTTGTCAATATATCTTCTCATGTAAATTTAAAATTGTGAACGTACCCCGTAATGTATTTTATAGCACATTTTTAACATACATTTGCTTAAGAGCCACAGCCTCTGAAGAGGACCTCGTAAAATATAACAGTGGTTGCCAAATAAGTATGACCCCATCCAGAAGCATTGCTGGTGTGCCAGCACTAATATTTTTAGGAGAAAGATAGAAAATTATTGCATTGTTTTAAGACTATTTAACAGAAATTGCACTGAAAAGCCAGGGGTAGTAAAGGGAGTTCTGAAAATGATAACATGTACCATCATTTATATTGTATTTATTTAGACTTGTACAATTAACTTTGGTTTTCAATCCAGCTTTTTCTAAGAATATTCGTAATTATTTTTGCATCAAAAGTAAATCATTTTGGTCTTAAAATACCACCTTTTTGTTTTTAGTACATACATACTTGGTATTGAATCATACATCTATCCATTTAATCAAGTAGTCAGATGTACTACTGCCTCATATGGATAGATTGTCTTGTACACCCCCTTGTTTCACCATCTGATGCTATGATAGTACCTAATTGGCAAAGATTTAAGTTCAGTCTTAGTGATGGCAAAGATTTAAGTTCAGTCTTAGGGATAGCAGTATAACAAGAATGACAATCAGCCAGTCATGGATGACCTCAAGAAGCCTCAAATTACCACCCTTATACTTTAAAACAAGGGTGCTCACCACCATGGCATTCATGCTCACAATATGGCAGTAAGTTGCTTAATTATGTCAAGACTTTTATAATGGCAGTCATGTCATTGATTCCCATTTGTGCCACCAAAATGCCAAAAAAAAGCTGTCAGAGGTGAGCACCATAATGTTAAGAATACCAAGATATGCTAGTGAGTACCATTAATATGCCAAGGCTAGCAATTTCTTGGCGTGGACACCATGCCATAGTGGCCTCCAATATGCTAGTAATTGCCATTCGAATTTCCAAGGCTAGCGTTTTGCAGATGGTGGCCACCTTCATTCTATGGATTATCACAGTATGCCTATGATTACAATCATGCCAGGGAAATAATTTTGCAAGGATTGGCACCATCATGCCATAGAATCCCTCTAGTATTCCAAGAATTCCCACCAAAATGTCTATTTTAAGATCAGCAAAAAAGATTTGTGTTAAAATCGAAATATATAGTATTGACATCCTAAAAGTAAAAAATGCTTCAAACAATTAAATGAAAAAGAAAGCAGGAACAAATAAAAATCCAGTGAATCTAAAACTTGTTAAACATTTTTTTTTAAAGCGAAAACCCCTTGTTGTGCATAAATGAAATTGACCTTCAAACATTTTTCAGGATAACAATTTAGCTAAAATGCCTGTTCCCCTTTAAAAATGTCACGTGGAATGATGCTCTCAAAGCAGCACCCCTCTAATTTTTCATGAATATTGTGCTTTTGATCAGCTTTGTGACATTTGCAATTGGATGGCAATTGAACACAATCTCTACCATGGACTTTGCCCTGTTGCCCTTGTGGTTTGTGTTCCGAAGGTCGGAATGATGCGCAAATGTTAACTGTCGGGTAGGTATTCATTGTTTCTTGTTACTTTTTTTTTTTACCGAGTATGTTTGTGCAGTGTGCCCGAGGTTGTGTAATGAGACTTGACTAAAAGTGCCCAGTATTTGCCAAGCTGCGATTTAGAAGTTTAAGCAATACATTTCCAATAAAACATGATTGCTTTCAGACAGTACTGAATGCAAGCATTTGTCTTGATTACAGGGACTAGTTGGAACTCACGTGTTTATTCCATGATGCATTATTCAGAATGACCTACATTTCCTGTAACTTCAACTAAAACATAACCATGCCATAAACGGGGCTCTTTCTACATTTTGTGAGATTAAATGAGCAAATACAATGGCTCAGTGCAATTTATGATTTGTTTGAAGCATTTTAGTGCAACCCAGATATGTAGGTTCAGTGCATCACAATGATATGAATTTGAATCCTTTAATTAGCCTATGATGTCTCGTTGTTCATGATTCTTTCACTACCATATTGCCAGTGGCGGCTGCTGACATTTCAAAGTGGTGCGGCGTAAAATTTGGGGATGAGTATTTTGTTGTAAGCTCACAGATATAAGAGCGGTTGAGGGGGCGGTCACCACTCAATTTTTTTTTTATAAAAAAGGAGTTGTAAATGGTACATTTTAAAGCACATTTGAGAAAGCAAGAAGGATTTGAAAGCTATTATGAATGTGTACTCTTGAAACATTTAAATACACTAACACTAGTTTAACTGTGGAATATGGTGAATGCTCCAGGACAGTAAAGGCCATCCGCAAACAGCAGAGAAATGGGCCGAGGTATGCAGATGTAAGTTGATTGTGCATGGCTGGACTTGGACTCATTCTTTTTACTGGTTTTTGCCAGCATGCTGATGTGCAGCCATATTTTGTGTTCTGTAATGCCACTTTGCAGCAGTGTTTCCTAATTTGTCCCCCAATACGCAAATATGTAGTTCTTCACATCATTTGCATTATGTCCCCTCCCCCCTCCCCAAACACTCCTTATTGGGTTAAAGGTGGAGGTAAAACTCCGTTCTGTAATGTTAGTTTTTAAGAGCGCGATTCAAGACACATGGGCTTGGGCTGTAAACTTTGAGGAAGAAATCCCAGCTTTGCCTTTGATGCGCATGCTGCTTTTCCATTCTGGGCCTGAGTGCTTATGGAAAGTGCCCCCGCTCTATGGATCTGGACTGTCCTGGGCTTGCAGTGTACATGAATAAAACACCTACTGCTTGAGCCTCTGTTCTACGTAAGCAGAGTTCTTGTGCAATGCTTAGTGGCGAAATAAACTGTATTCTCCTCACCATGAAAGTTATGTCCGTATATCAATTCAGCACCACATGTCTGACCAGCAAAACAGTGATACTACATCTCGCATTACCCAAGTTCTATTTGTCAACATTTAAAAACATGTTGAGAAACAGTATATAGATTAAGGATTTCTGTTGCTCATAGTTGAAAATAAAACAAACATTAATTACTCTTACACACGTTTATTTAGTCTATGCACAGTACTCAAGGTTGCTCAAGACATGGACATGCAGCTAGGCAAGGCAGCTCCAGTTCGGCTAGCTTTCATTAAAGGTATGCTTCTACAGCTTGTTACTTGACAAGAAAAGTCGTATGGATGCTTTGTCTCTGAATGCCAAAATAAATACAGCTTAAACCCCTAAAGCTCACCGCCAAACAAACCTCTTATGAAATGGTCACATGAGAGCTATATGTGCCCAACTAGCGGCTAACCTTTAGAAAACGGTTTTGATGTATTAAATAGACGCAAACAGGGTGTGTGCGCGGAGTACAAAAAATGAAAGTGCTTAAACTTGAAAGAGCAAAGTTGTAGGAGCCCTGAAATTTATTCGACCTAAAGATAGGTCTTGGAGAATTGCTTCATCCTTTTAATTGCGACTGGAATAGCACATAATATTAAGATAAAAGGAAGGACCGATTTATTCACGGCTGAAGTCTGACAAAGTAAGCGCCTCATTGTTTGTTTGCTTTCATGTTCCTCACATAAGACATGACAATTCATCGCATATAAAAGTCACGCATAAACGAACTCTAATATTGGCAGCACCGCATGCATAGATCATGTTCCATTGAGCTGGGCTACACAATGTTGAGCACAGTTGTGAACTTAAATCGCAAGCATGTAGGGCATTCATGGCGCTGAGACATTAAAGCTCAAAAAGAAGAAAACAAGGGAATCGGGCAGAGACTGGGCAGCAATATTCTAATATTTACACTTCTCCCAATATCAATTTGTGCCAATTGCCAGAATGCTAGATGTAATCCAATTTGAAAACTATCATGTTTCCTTAGGAGACAGCACGATTCTTAGCTGAATGTTAGCTCAGAACTCGCGAGCTGCTTCCGGCCATGCATTGGTAATGGATCCTCACTTATTGTGCAGAAAAGTAAGTTGGAAGGTTCCCCTGGTTCAGTGACAGGGAGGGGAGCAGATACAAAGAAAATAGAGCGACCCTGTGTGTTACCTGGTCAATTCAGCTAGACCAATAAGTTCAAGTTGTGTGGGCAGTGTGTTGTGGGGTTAGGTGCTTATGGCTACTAAGGTTACTATGCAGTATCTTGATCTTCTTTAGATTAAATAGCACAGGAAGAAACTGGAAAAACTAATATATATATAAAAGGTGCAATTTATTGGGTACCTCCCTTTCCAGGGTTAGATTCTAAATTATAAAAACATTTAAAACCATAAAATCATTGTTTATGTGATTTTCAAATAACATCAAAAGCAAGAGAGTCACACAATATACAAAATCATTAAAAAGTCAAAAGACAAAGGTCGACGCGGCGTTTCGGTGGTTGCAAGAATAATTCCACCTTCTTCAGGTCGTGTTTTGACTAGATTAATAACAAAGATCTTTAGATTGGAAACTTTGTTGTTGGCAAGACCACTCTTATATAGTAGTGTGTCCGATCAAATGAAGCGAAACCTTCTTGTTATGGTTGCCTTTTCCATTGTAACGGTACAGAGGAGCCACCGATATTTGCTAAGTGGATTATTCACTTTTGGAGGGTTTCCTAAATAGAAAGGAATTTGAATTTCTAAATAAAGACCATCCCAGAACACCGGTTTTGTATACTTGGCCCAAGATGCACAAAAACTCAGAAACCCCCCTGGTAGACCAATCTTATCGGGTTGTGGATCTATTTTGGAACCGATTGGTCAATACATAGATTTCTTTATAAAGGACTTTGTACCAACTCAAGAAAGCCATGTTAAAGATACTATGCACATCATAAATCTGATGGAGGGCAAACACTTTGATTTTTCAACGGATTGGCTAGTCACACTTGACATCACATCACTCTACACTAACATTCCCCAAAATGATAGCATTGCTGCTATAGAAAGACTACTGGACACTAGAACAAGATCTCAACAAGTACCTACCTCCTTTATCATTGCATTGTTACGTATCGCACTTGAAACAAATTAGTTTGTATCGGGGGTACATACTATCAGAAGTGCTCCGATACCAGTATGGGAGCCATTTTTGCTCCAAGTTTGCCTAATATATATATGAATCACATAGAACATACATTTATCCTGAATGAGATCAACAGCCAACGGGATAAAATCAAATATTGGCATAGATACCTGGCCCATATTTTCCTCATTGGTCAGGGAGGGAGGAGGATTTCAATAACTTTTTAAGATACATCAATAACATACAATCACATTTGACATTCACCTCAACACTGGACTAATCTAAAATAGCTTTTCCCAGATTTGAATATTACACACGAGGAAGAGATCATCTATACCACACTACATAGAAAGCCCACGGAGCGTAACACACTCCTGTCCTACAAGAGCCAGCACCCCCCAGCACTCCGGGATGGCTTACCCTTTGGGCAGTTTCTGTGCATACGTAGATACTGTTCACGAAAGGAAGACTACATGAGGGAGGCGAAGAGCCTAAAAACCAAACTACTGACAAGGGGATATCCGAATAGAGTGGTAAAGTCCATGAAACGGGCATGGTATTGCCCAAGAGAGGAATTGCTAAAAACCAAAGAAAAGAAACAACTAGAAAAAAATTGTATGTGTCACTACTTTTGGTGTACACACTAATAAAGTCAGGCAATTGATTACAAGAAACTGGAACGTAATTAAGAGCTATGATCCAAGAATGGAAGTGCCCTTATTTGCATATAAAAGGGGAAAAAACATAAAAGACCATCTGGTTAGATCGTCCATTGAACCGAACAGACCAAGGACCAACACACTTGAATCCACATGAGGCCTGCCTGAGATCAAAGGCCACCACAAATGTGGTAACTGTGTGGCATGCACTTTCACAACAAACGCACACACATTTCAACATGGAAACTGGAAACATACGTTGAACTTTTTTTTCAAATTGCAACACAAGAAATGTGATCTACTGCATATGGTGTCCGTGCGATCTCCCATACATTGACCAAACCCAACTGCCCATCAAAGCCCGCATTGGGCAACACCGTAGCAGAATTAGACGCTCGGTGGAAAATGCCCTCCTAGTTTCCCATTTTGAGGAAAAGAACCATTCAGCAGAAGAGATCAGATGGCAAGTTATCCACATTGCCATAGTACCTGAAAGAGGGGGTGACATTGCACACATTCTACAAAGACGTGAATGTCACTGGATTGAAAGAATTGACTCTATCAATCAGGGCCCAAACACCACTGAGGAATTGCGGGGCTTTGTATCAACCCTGAATCTATAAACGTGTGGAATGTATATACAATAATAATGAAATGTATTAGGGAATAGATACTCAATAGGTCTATCCATGAAGATAAACACTACTGCGTAGTAGGAAAATGGACATAAGTGCATCTTGAATGTATGTTTACTATCTGTGCTATGCTCAAATTGTATGCCACCTTTTCCTTTATTCCAGATTACTTACACAGACCTATTTTGCAAAGTTGATTGCCACATACAAATGTTGGGACAAATCGGAAACTGTATGGAAACCCTATATATGCATCTATGGCACACCCTGTGCAACAATATCGCATACGCTTTGTTTCGAGTGTATATATTCGTAATTGTAATCAGTATTTTGCAGTTTCGAATAGATGCCCTTTCACACATCTAGCCGTGGACTGCCAGCCAGACTCAATAAAACTCCCCTCTGGGCATATGTACTTAGACTCCCCATTTTTATATGTACAAACGATCCTACCCTCCCGGAGAAATTGGTCCAAGCTCCCTGTACATGAATGGCAATCCACCCTGGATAAGGCCAGACCTCCCATTAATCCTGACCCCACTTTGGCAAATGAGGACTTTAATGGATGGATCAATAGTTCCCTAGAAGCGGTTCTCCCTTTGAGGAGGACGGAGGCAAAGCGGACTTCTAAAACCTTCCCTTGGTATTCTCCCGAATTGCGTGAACTCAAAAGTAAGTGCAGATGTCTTGAAAGGAAGTGGAGACTGGATTTCTCTCCTGCCAGTAAAGCCATTTATAGAGACTCGATCAGGGCCTACAAAATAGAGATCAAAGGCGCTCAATCCATTTTTTTTGCGGAGGAAATCAATCTAGCTGCCCCCAAACCCAAAGAAATTTACAGGATTGCAAAGACTCTCTCAAAGCGGAGAGAACCGCCCCCTAATCCTCAATGCACAAACCCGCAGTAATGACCTAGCTGACTATTTCTTGGATAAAATCCAACTGATATACTCTTCTATTCCAACTAACCTTACCTCGCCTCAGATAGAGATCTTTCCTAATCCCGAGACCCATCCCATCCACTCATTGCAGTCCTTCCCCCTGATCACTTTGGCTACACTCAACTCCTTGTTTCTCAGGTAAAATCAGGCTCCCCCAACGACCCGGCTCCGCCACGGACCTTAGAGATGGTAAATGATATCTTCCCAATTCTATTGAACCTACTCAATGCCTCCATAATTGCAGGCTCTGTCCCACCTCTCTGGAAACGGGCGATGGTCAAGGCTCTCTTAAAAAAAAAAAAAACCTTAACCAAGCCGATCCAACTATCGGCCAATCTCCATCCCCCCTTGGGTCAGTAAAATACTTGAAAAACACATCAACTCTGCACTAATGGAGTACATTGAACCTAGTCATCTGCCCGATGACTCACAAACGGGCTTCCGGCCCAAACATGGGACCGAAACCACTTTATTGGCAGTGACAGAGGAGGTATGGATGATCATGGACAGGGGGGGCTCAGCAGCCATAATCCTCCTGGACCTAAGTGCCGCCTTCGACACTGTCAATCATAGCACCCTATTGTCTCGACTGACTAACATCGGGGTGTCGGGCAAGGCAAGATCTTGGTTAGAATCTTTCCTCTCCGACCGGTCCTTCCGAGTGTTCGAGGGTGACATTACTTCACTGAGCAAACCTCTTGTCTGCGTTGTCCCCCAGGGCTCGTCATTAAGCCTGACGCGGTTTAATGTTTATATGGAGCCACTAGCGAGGGTCGTCCGTCCGTTTGGAGTGCGAATTATCACCTACGCAGGCGACACCCAACTGGTGGTGTCCCTCAGTCAGTTGGATTCCAACCTCTGAAATCTGATATCTTGCCTGGAGGAGGCTTCCAATTGGATGACCATGTCACACCTTACACTGAACAGCGAAAAAAACGAGCTAATGCTCCTGAGCAATCCCTCCCCCCTGGCTCTTAAGCTTCTCTGGCCCTCTTCTCTGGGCTCCTCCCAGGTGCCCAAAGACAAAATTAAAAGCCTGGGCATCTGGCTCGATAAAGATCTTAATTTCAACACCCAAGCCACCCAACTATCAGCAACTTGCTTTGGCTTGCTCAGAGTATTATGGAAGATCCTCCCTGTGCTACCGTTCGAGGCCAGGAAGATCATGATCCAGGGACTTATCCTCTCCAGATTAGACTTTGGAAACGCCCTTTATCTGGCTGCCCCCCAGTCCACCCTGAACACGCTGCAGATTGTGCAGAACTGTGCAGCCCGCACACTGCTCCAAATTCCCCGTCGTACATCCGTCAGGGATGGACTGAGGAGCCTACACTGGCTGCCAGTCAGACAGAGAATAGAATTCAAGTCTCCATGCACCACCCACCGAGCAATCTGGGAAACTGGCCCGCCCATTAACCGCTCCCTGGTGACTCCATACCGTCCCGCAAGGCAGCTCAGATCATCGACCTCATCTCTACTGACGGTCCCCAAGATCAAGAAAGCTAGATGCGGAGGCCGAGCCTTTTCGTACAATGCATCCAGGATATGGAACTCCCTCCCCCTACACCTACGTGCAGAACCCAGCCTGCTGGCCTTCTGTAAACTTCTAAAGACCTTTCTTTTTTCACAACCCGATTAGTCCTTTGGCTCACAATGTCTGCTAGCGCTAGGATGCCTCAGGCTAACTATCGCGCTTTACAAATTGTCTTTTCATTTCATTTCATTCACTAGCTTGCACTACCCAATCCTAAAACATAGTGACTATGCACATGTCATCCCTTGACTAGATCCATGCAAAACAGTTCCCTTCTAGCACCTCATTAATATGACTAACCTCTAGATGGGATTAATCCATGATATGCATGCAGACCCGACCAACCAATATATCGTGGCCGGATGAAAGGTGGGAAGTATTTCTTCCATCTCTAATTGACATAATATTTATTAGTTTTAATTATCACAAGCCCTAAATACGTATTTGAGTGCACATAATTCTTACACTGGCTCTCTACCAAAAACCGGCGCTTAATTAATAAGACTGGAAACAACCGCGGCAAGTCGGGAAATGATACACGCGTCACCGGAAGCAACCGGTTCATCTTAAACAGCATAAATTCAGCGACAATTAGTGAAGGCGCTGTCACTGTACCAGGAAGACCGACTGAAGCGGTCGTTCACGTTTGCTCCTAATCAAAGGTAAAAGAATTTATTTACTAAGACCACAGGAGGGCACAAGTAGACCAACTTCTAACGGTTGCTCCTCTAACCCTTAACTTTAAACTAACACGATTTCCGGGCTAATTTACAGAATTTACCCGATTGCGAGACACATTGCCAGAGAGCGCCCGCATACTGGACTGATATCAGCAGATGCTGGTAAGCGCACATTGTTTATTAACCCTGTTATGGCTGTTACTTTTTGTAAAGTATTGCCCTCTGCAAAACTAAGCGCCTCTAATTAATTCCTCCATAGTGTTCTGTGAGCTACTGAATAAACTATTACTAGGATTGCTGAAATCTACACCCTTACTAGGGATTTTGTTGTAAATGGTTTGTTGAAACATTTTGGTTGGTCTCCATAAGGTCATCAAGGTCTGCGCTGTAGCTTGATACTATTACCCTCTTTTATCTCTCACAGAACCCGGCTGGGTCACCTAGTAAGTATCCTTAATTCACTTCTACACGGGGTATAATCACCTTAGTGCACACCAGCAATTATATAATCAGGTATATTTCCTAACTCTATTCGTACTACAGCAATTCAGCCAACATATGGGCCAAATCTAATATATCCCCAATTTTCCATAAATGTCCCCTACATCATAGGTCCTGACGAGACCCTACACCCAGAATAGGGTCGTAACGCCGTCGACAGAAAAAGGAGAAGCGAACCATTCAAACTGTATTCTATTATTATATAGATGCTATGTAACTGAAAAACATGAAAACATTGGTCGCTTTTGAAAACGAAAACAGCTTGAAACCTTGTAAATATTGTCACATGTCACTCATGTTACTTAGGTTCTTGTTTCACTTGGGACACTAGATACACTAGTAAATATTTTTTCTATATGTTGTGTAAAAATTGACAAATTGAATTTGGAAATATAAATCTGGATAAAACTGAATCCGTGTATGCGGTTTCCTTTCTCTTTGACATCCACTAAAAATCCTGGTCAAATGCGATTTTCGCCTTGTCTGCCTTAATCAATACTATCTATGCCACAAGAACCATTGTTAAAGTGCTTAATCAATACTATCTATGCCACAGGAACCATTGTTAAAGTGCTTAATCACCCTGGTTCCTTGGTGAGTAGGGTTCCCTTGTTTTCCTTTTTCCACATGGGCATGTGAGGCAGTATACAGCATGTGTCGTGTGACACGTTAGAAGTTTGTTGATTGTCTTTCTTTGTTTTAGACCTGGAATATCATAGGCAATTGATTCTTTCTTTGTTTTAGACCTGGAATGTCATAAGCAATTACCTTTCTACTATTGGCACACGCCTTGCATTTTCCACAGGGAAAGAAGCCTTTCATATCTTTAATCATACCTGTTCTTTCTGGAATTTTTGGTAAATGACTGTGTACCAATCTGTGCCGCATTGATCTTGCTTTTCTAAATGTAATCAATGGTGCCTGGGGGATGTCTTTCCCGATAATGGTGTAGGTTTTCAGAATGTGCCAGCTTTTCTCAAAATATTTCTTAAGGAATTGGCATCATCTGAATAGGTAGTAATCAATCTGAACCGCCCTCTATCCTTTTCTTCATTATTGGCTTTTTTCTCTGTCTTTCAGTAACTCACACCTTGGGATTCTCTTTACCTTTTCCAAAGTGGTATCTAGAAGATCCCTACTATACCCTCTCGCTGTTAATCTTGCAATGCTATCACGTGCTGCAGCTATGAAGTCATTATCCCTGGAACAGTTTTGTTTCAGTCTGAAAAGCTCCCCATATGGTATACCACTAACCAATTTGGGCGGATGGTTACTCTTGGCATGTAAGATGGAATTGCCGGCGGTCTGTTTTCTGAATAACTCGGTTTCTAATCTCCCCTCCTTTCTCAAACACCCTCAAGTCCAAATAGTTCACTGCCACTGAACTTACGATGTGAAAGTTTACATCATTTTGATTCAGGTATTGGATAAATTCCTCAGCTGAAGTTGGTGGCCCCTTCCATATAAGGAAGAGGTCGTCAATGTACCTATACCAGACTACAATATTGTCGACCCACTTTGAATTTTCCGGTGCCCGGGATACCTGCTCCTCCCACCAGCCCACGAACAAGTTTGCGTAGCTGGGGCGAAGCAGGTACCCATGGCAGTGCCAGAGATTTGTCTGTACAGTTCCCCCTGAAATAGAAATTTTTTATTTATTAAACAAAATTCAATACATTCGATCAACATATTGCTATGTTCAGTGAACTTCATAGGCCCCCAGCCGCGAATGAAGCACTTAAGCTAAACTCCCTGACAGCAGATGATATTACATTCCAGATCAGATCAGACTTCTCAGCCATTACGGCCTCAAGGCAATGGGAACTGGGCAAATTATTGGAACCGTTTAAAAAACTGGGGGCCACTGCACAATTAAACTTACCGGCGTCCCTGAAAGTAATGCATAACAGCATGAAAGTTTTCAGGAGAGTCGAAGAGGCTGAGTCTTTTTTGCAGTCCACCTCAGAAGGAGAGTAAGGATTGGGATAGTAGTAGCAATCAGGCTATAGGTGTTCGCAAAAAGTATAAGTAAGAGTAAATAAGCTCCTGTCCTAGGCCATGGAGAAAGTAAAGGGGGGTTCTTCTTCGGGATGGGTTTTCAAAATGGGACTGGCTTGCTTTGGGCTGTAAAACCAAATAAATACATAGAACATCTGCCATCTCGAAACATGTGAGTCCATTTCAACTCATGCTTTTCATGCTGTGAAAAATACATTTCTACAGTTATGGCAGGCCAGCAGCAGTTGTGACCAAACCAAGGGCAGTGATCGGGGGTACCCAGAAGTATGGGAATACAAAACACTCCTAAGAAAAAAACACTTAAAACAGTCAGAGCTGTCTTGGGAGCTCACCAACAGCCATTTTAGGTACAGAATTTGGCTGCTGCTTTGTGCCTCACTTTCACGTTCCAGACATTGTAAAAAAAAAAAAAAAAAAGCACAAAGCCAAACACTAAAATTAGTTCACAGTATGGAGTAGGACCTCACCGATGGCCCTGTGCAGCTGGAATTGCCTGCCCACTGCAGGTTGGGCCTGGTGACCAAAGAGCGGGTGCAGCAGAGTTCAGACAACCATTGCTGGTTAGACATAGGGCATAGCCTCCTCACTTACATTCAATGCACTCTTTGGGTGTCCACAGCATTATTTGCCCAATGCCTGGCCACAGGATATGTGACCAGGGCAGGTTGGTAGCAGAAGGTCAAATTCCAGGGAGGATGGGAGCTTAAGTAAACCATAAAAAACTAAAAATCACTTGAAAAAAAACTGTTCAATATTCTGGCTCAAACTTGTAAAACCACTAAAATTAGCCAGTTATGGATTTGAGCACTCACAATGCATGACATAACTCATGCTGCCTAGCAAGACAACAATCTGGAGGGTGGTGCTACTTATGGAATTTGTTCAGTGGATTCATAAGTAGAACTGGAAAATTTCAGTGGTTTTACACATTTGAGCCCCAACCGTTAAACAATGTGAAAGGTAGTGGTGTGGTAATAAGATCTTAATTTGCGTTAAAAAAACATTCACTGGGTTAAAATGATAAAGTAACATTGCAGTTAGGTGTTGAAATAAGATCAGAACTAATGTTTAAAAACCACTCAAATTTGCCAGTTGTAGTTTAGTGCGCTAACTAGAACATGCACCCCTTCAATCACTGCCTATGAATTCTTGTATTAGATCACTCATGGCATGTCACATGTTAAATGACATGAAAAGAGTCACTGATGACATCATCCTATCATTGTGTTTCCTATATTGTTTGTGGGTTTGATATAATTCAACATGCTAAACCTGTGCCCAATTTTCTTTAATCAGTCAAGTGATAATGGACCCAACCTTCGGCCATTTGCTTGGCACTTAGCAGATGTCAAGTCACCCACATTTAATGAATGTTATAGTGGTATTCACGCATCTAACAAACAAAATCCCTCTATTCATGCATCTAACAAACAAAATCCCTCCATAGAATTCAAAACGGTCACCCGCTTTTTAAACCTTGAACATCCTCCAAAAAGTTCATGTTTTAGGCACCTTACCTGGATCTTCCTCTTAACCCCTTCGATGCTGGTGACAAAGCCAGCTCATCATGGGCGTTACCTACGCTGCGCGCATGACGAGCTGGCTTTGTCACGTAACGCGCGATTTTCGAATTTTCAGCGCGCAGCGGGAAAACCCGCTAGCGCGCATGCGGTTTTAATGAATTCGCATGAACCCCCAATTTTAAGTAAATAGCTTGTTTGGAAGGCATTAGCCACTTTCATACGGTCTGTATGGATAAACCTCTGTAGTTTGGCAAAATATGCTACACATTCCTCAGATGAGCACAATAAGTGGCACATTTCAGCGGTTTTCTTTTTTAGGTTTTTCCTCCCACTATAGCATGGGGCAGTGGGTCAGCTTACTTTCGCCACTGGCTAACTTCACTTTGAGTGACAGCATTTTGCTCTTTGAAAAGGAACATACCCACATAAGGTTGTTCCCTTCAGTGGCAGTGTTTTTGTTGTTTACTTTATTACTTGAGTGTTGCGTTTATGATAGCAGGACGTTTTCTAATAGCTCTTAATGTGAGCCCAGGGCACGTTCCAGCTTTTTCAGTTACTGTCTTCTGCTAATCCTAACATAAATTCATTTTGGTGCAGTCTTTGTTTATCTGTCTACTATATTACACCGCATACCAGAAAGTTTCCATTTGAAACTGCACTTAATAAAGGTATCCTCTTTTTTTTTTTGTTGCATGCACGCAATGAAGGGCATTTATAACTACTACTTTGTCATGTTGATAGGACTACAGTTATCTCTGTAACCCAATTTTGTCTGTATGTCCTGGCTGTATGGGTTTCTATTTTGCTTTCAATGCTCCTGAATGATGTGCTTAAGTAGACATCTAACTACTATATTACTAATTGAACCTGTGCTGTTTATTTCATTTGCTGTCCTGTGTATTGATCTGTATGCCTACCTCTCTGTTTATCTTTGCCTATGTGTCTAATCCTCTATTGGTCACTGCCTTTGCAACTCTCTGTATATCTGTTTTTGCAACCTTATGTCTATCACAAATATACCTATCTAGGCAACATTCTCTATGTATGCAACCCTCTGCTTGCCTATCTATCTATGCAACCATCTATCTACTTTTGCAATTCTCTACCCCATAGGTACTCACAAACTTTCTCTCTGGGGCCAAATTTACAGTGTGGTTTGTGGCCGAGGGCTGCACCGGTGGGGGGCAAGGTCAGTGGAGGAGGGGGCGGGGCTAGAGCAAGAATAGAACACTGTGACCATGAGGTTGAACACAGGCCCCTGCAGCGGACGCCTTCGCCCACTGAGCCACCAGACCCGGCATACACACCTCTTTCGCTCTGTCTCTCTCTCGCTTTGTCTCTCTCTCGCTCTGTCTCTCTCTCGCTCTGTCTCTCTCTCGCTCTGTCTCTCTCTCGCTCTGTCTCTCTCTCGCTCTGTCTCTCGCTTTGTCTCTCTCTCGCTCTGTCTCTCTCTCGCTCTGTCTCTCTCTCGCTCTGTCTCTCTCTCGCTCTGTCTCTCTCTCGCTCTGTCTCTCTCTCGCTCTGTCTCTCTCTCGCTCTGTCTCTCTCTCGCTCTGTCTCTCTCTCGCTCTGTCTCTCTCTCGCTCTGTCTCTCTCTCGCTCTGTCTCTCTCTCGCTCTGTCTCTCGCCCTCTGCCTCCCCCCTCTCTGTCTTCCCCCCTCTCTGTCTTCCCCCCTCTCTGTCTTCCCCCCTCTCTGTCTTCCCCCCTCTCTGTCTTCCCCCCTCTCTGTCTTCCCCCCTCTCTGTCTTCCCCCCCTCTCTGTCTTTCCCCCCTCTCTGTCTTTCCCCCCTCTCTGTCTTTCCCCCCTCTCTGTCTTTCCCCCCTCTCTGTCTTTCCCCCTCTCTGTCTTTCCCCCTCTCGGTCTTTCCCCCTCTCGGTCTTTCCCCCTCTCGGTCTTTCCCCCTCTCGGTCTTTCCCCCTCTCGGTCTTTCCCCCTCTCGGTCTTTCCCCCTCTCGGTCTTTCCCCCTCTCGGTCTTTCCCCCTCTCGGTCTTTCCCCCTCTCGGTCTTCCCCCCTCTCTCCCCTCTCCCCCTCTGTCTCCCCCTCTCCCTCCTCTCTCACCCTCTCTGTCTCCCCCCTCTCCCTCCTCTCTCACCCTATCTCTCCTCTCTCACCCTCTCTCTCCTCTCTCACCCTCTCTCTCCTCTCTCACTCTCGCTCTCCTCTCTCACCCTCTCTCTCCTCTCTCACCCTCTCTCTCCTCTCTCACCCTCTCTCTCCTCTCTCTCTTCAACTATCTGTCCCTGTCTCTCTCCCGGTCTGTCCCGGTCTCCCTCTCTACCTCTCTCCCTCCTTCTCCGTCTCTCACCCTCTCTCTCTCTCCCTCTGTTACCCCCTGTCTCTCTCCTTCTCGCTCCCTGCCTACGTCTCAATCTCTGCCACTTTCTGTCTGTCCCTCTACCTACCTGTCTCCTTCTCTGTCTCGGTCTGACTCCCTGTCTCTGCCTCTATCTGTCTCGATCTCTGTCTCCCTCTCCCTCTCCCTCTCTCCCTCTCCCTCTCTCCCTCTCTCTCTCTCCCCCTCTCCCCCTCTCCCCCTCTTCCCCTCTCCCCCTCTCCCCCTCTCCCCCTCTCCCCCTCTTCCACTCTCTCTCGCTCTCCCTCTCCCTCTCCCTTCCACTCTCTCTCGCTCTCCCTCTCCCTTCCACTCTCTCTCGCTCTCTCCCTCTCCCTCTCCCTTCCTCTCTCGCTCTCTCCCTCTCCCTCTCCCTTCCACTCTCTCGCTCTCCCTCTCCCTCTCCCTTCCACTCTCTCGCTCTCTTCCACTATCTGTCCCTGTCTCAGTCCCGGTCTCCCTCTCTACCTCTGTCTGTCTCGGTCTGTCCCTCCCCCTCTCTCTCTCCTTCCCTCTGTTACCCTCTCTCTACTTCCCTCTGTCACCCCCGGTCTCTCTCCTTCTCTCTCCCTGCCTCTGTCACCCCCTGTCTCTCTCCTTCTCTCTCTCTCGCTC